>NC_074677.1:122500-144662 GCF_029448725.1 Salvelinus fontinalis
AGAATGTGTTCTCACCAGAGAAACCTGGGTTGAGGGAGCCAATAGAATGTGTTCTCAGCAGAGAAAGCTGGGTTGAGGGAGCCAATAGAATGTGTTCTCACCAGAGACAGCTGGGTTGAGGGAGCCAATAGAATGTGTTCTCACCAGAGAAACCGGGGTTGAGGGAGCCAATAGAATGTGTTCTCACCAGAGAAACCGGGGTTGAGGGAGCCAATAGAATGTGTTCTCACCAGAGAAACCGGGGTTTAGGGAGCCAATAGCGTGTACTCACCAGAGAAAGCTGGGTTAAGGGGAGCCAATAGAGTGTACTCTGTCTCTGGCTTCATTGCAGCTGATAGGCCGAGCTCTGACACCATGTCTCTGAAGGTGCTCTGGGATTCACCAACCAGCTCCATCACCTCCTTGGCTTAGAGCGGAAACAACACGTAAACATCAGATAACAACAATAATAATAATAACAACAACGACAACAATATAAAAAACAACACACATCATACTATCTACATACAAAAGGTTATCGTCGTGGGAACGAGACTTACCTGAGTCAGGTATGAGGACCCGGTCGATGAGGTGGATGACTCCGTTGGTGGTGACAATGTCTTTCTTCAGGACCATCTTGATACCGTTGACCGTCAGGCTGTCTCCGTCACAGCCGATCTCAACGGTGCTTCCCTCTGCCGTCTCGTGCACGGAGCCTGCCAAGATGGCCTCAGAGCACTGCACACTGTTCAACAGGTGGTAGTTGACCAGGGCTACGGGAGAGAGAGAGGGCGAGAGAGAGGTAAGGAAAGAGAGAGGGAAACAGGGAAATGTGTTAGATCACCCATACAGCAGAAGTGAGCACGGAGGTTGACTGTGATAGATCATCAAGGCTGGGGAACGGGACAGAGAAGGATATGGAAACTTTGATTCATGGAACACAGACGCTCCAGGGATGTTGATGACTGGTGTTTCATCAGATATGACAAAATGTGAAACCTGCACTCTGCGCTCGCTAGTATCACTGCTCTTTATTACGCTTTACGTATCGGCCCTGGAAATTGGAAACCCAGCAGCAGGGTCAACCTAACAACCCAGCAGCAGGGTCAACCTAACGACCCAGCAGCAGGGTCAACCTAACGACCCAGCAGCAGGGTCAACCTAACGACCCAGCAGCAGGGTCAACCTAACGACCCAGCAGCAGGGTCAACCTAACGACCCAGCAGCAGGGTCAACCTAACGACCCAGCAGCAGGGTCAACCTAACGACCCAGCAGCAGGGTCAACCTAACGACCCAGCAGCAGGGTCAACCTAACGACCCAGCAGCAGGGTCAACCTAACGACCCAGCAGCAGGGTCAACCTAACGACCCAGCAGCAGGGTCAACCTAACGACCCAGTAGCAGGGTCAACCTAACGACCCAGCAGCAGGGTCAACCTAACGACCCAGCAGCAGGGTCAACCTAACGACCCAGCAGTAGGGTCAACCTAACGACCCAGCAGCAGGGTCAACCTAACGACCCAGCAGCAGGGTCAACCTAACGACCCAGCAGCAGGGTCAACCTAACAGCCCAGCAGCAGGGTCAACCTAACAACCCAGCAGCAGGGTCAACCTAACAACCCAGCAGCAGTGTCAACTTAACAACCCAGCAGCAGGGTCAACCTAACAACCCAGCAGCAGGGTCAACCTAACAACTCAGCAGCAGGGTCAACCTAACAACCCAGCAGCAGGGTCAACCTAACAACCCAGCAGCAGGGTCAACCTAACAACCCAGCAGCAGGGTCAACCTAACAACCCAGCAGCAGGGTCAACCTAACAACCCAGCAGCAGGGTCAACCTAACAACCCAGCAGCAGGGTCAACCTAACAACCCAGCAGCAGGGTCAACCTAACAACCCAGCAGCAGGGTCAACCTAACAACCCAGCAGCAGGGTCAACCTAACAACCCAGCAGCAGGGTCAACCTAACAACCCAGCAGGGTCAACCTAACAACCCAGCAGCAGGGTCAACCTAACAACCCAGCAGCAGGGTCAACCTAACGACCCAGCAGCAGGGTCAACCTAACAGCCCAGCAGCAGGGTCAACCTAACAACCCAGCATTATTTTAGAGTGTACCTCTGATAATCAGCTTAGCATGGGACCGTGGCCTAATGACTCATGCCCTATAAGGGCTCTGGAGTTGTTTGTTTTCTGGATGTTATCACACAAACCCGAACCAGACAGCCTCAACCCTATGGTGTCCTGTCTACCTCGAGGGCTGATTCCATTCCAATCAACCCTATGGTGTCCTGTCTACCTCGAGGGCTGATTTCATTCCAATCAACCCTATGGTGTCCTGTCTACCTCGAGGGCTGATTCCATTCCAATCAACCCTATGGTGTCCTGTCTACCTCGAGGGCTGATTTCATTCCAATCAACCCTATGGTGTCCTGTCTACCTCGAGGGCTGATTCCATTCCAATCAACCCTATGGTGTCCTGTCTACCTCGAGGGCTGATTCCATTCCAATCAACCCTATGGTGTCCTGTCTACCTCGAGGGCTGATTCCATTCCAATCAACCCTATGGTGTCCTGTCTACCTCGAGGGCTGATTCCATTCCAATCAACCCTATGGTGTCCTGTCTACCTCGAGGGCTGATTCCATTCCAATCAACCCTATGGTGTCCTGTCTACCTCGAGGGCTGATTCCATTCCAATCAACCCTATGGTGTCCTGTCTACCTCGAGGGCTGATTCCATTCCAATCAACCCTATGGTGTCCTGTCTACCTCGAGGGCTGATTCCATTCCAATCAACCCTATGGTGGCCTGTCTACCTCGAGGGCTGATTCCATTCCAATCAACCCTATGGTGGCCTGTCTACCTCGAGGGCTGATTCCATTCCAATCAACCCTATGGTGTCCTGTCTACCTCGAGGGCTGATTCCATTCCAATCAACCCTATGGCGGCCTGTCTACCTCGAGGGCTGATTCCATTCCAATCAACCCTATGGTGGCCTGTCTACCTCGAGGGCTGATTCCATTCCAATCAACCCTATGGTGTCCTGTCTACCTCGAGGGCTGATTCCATTCCAATCAACCCTATGGTGTCCTGTCTACCTCGAGGGCTGATTCCATTCCAATCAACCCTATGGTGGCCTATCTACCTCGAGGGCTGATTCCATTCCAATCAACCCTATGGTGGCCTGTCTACCTCGAGGGCTGATTCCATTCCAATCAACCCTATGGTGGCCTGTCTACCTCGAGGGCTGATTCCATTCCAATCAACCCTATGGTGGCCTGTCTACCTCGAGGTATCGTGGTTAGCTAATAGATTTACATATTGTGTCTTCCCTGTAAAACATTTTAAAAATCAGAAATGATGGCTGGATTCACAAGATGTATATCTTTCATCTGGTGTCTTGGACTTGTGATTTAATGATATTTAGATGCTAGTATTTACTTGTGACGCTATGCTAGGCTATGCTAGTCAGCTTTTTTACTGATGGGGGTGCTCCCGGATCCGGGATTGTGACCAAGTAGAAGTTAAATTTCACATGACATGATGTGAAAACGTGTTTTAGGAACTCTTCACGTATATTTTCACGTTATCACATGTTGCTTTACATGTTATCCCATTAACTTCACATCAGAGAACTTGTGTTCACAGGGGAGGCCCTGGCATCCTGTTGTTTGTCGGGCTGCTGCGATCTGGTGCGGATAAGCTCAGTCCCCTCACGGAAGCAAGGAAGGAACAGTGTGTGTGTGTGTGTGTGTGTGTGTGTGTGTGTGTGTGTGTGTGTGTGTGTGTGTGTGTGTGTGTGTGTGTGTGTGTGTTACGATCCATCAATCTGCTTCAAAGCCGCTGCATGCTAACCGTTAGCGCTGGCTAGCCGGATACTCTGAATAATACGAATTTGCATTTCCTGCTTTACGTGTGAGATCGGGAGAGCATGTGTGTTCCTGTGTATGTCTGTGGGGATGAGGTGTGTCTGTGGGGATGAGGTGTATCTGTGGGGATGAGGTGTGGGGATGAGGTGTGTCTGTGGGGATGAGGTGTGTCTGTGGGGATGAGGCGCGTCTGTGGGGATGAGGTGTGTCTGAAGGGATGTGATGTGTCTGTGGGGATGAGGTGTGTCTGTGGGGATGAGGTGTGTCTGTGGGGATGAGGTGTGGGGATGAGGTGTGTCTGTGGGGATGAGGTGTGTCTGTGGGGATGAGGTGTGTCTGTGGGGATGAGGTGTGGGGATGAGGTGTGTCTGTGGGGATGAGGTGTGGGGATGAGGTGTGGGGATGTGGTGTGTCTGTGGGGATGAGGTGGTTCTGTGGGGATGAGGTGTGGGGATGAGGTGTGGGGATGAGGTGTGGGGATGAGGTGTGGGGATGAGGTGTGTCTGTGGGGATGAGGTGTGGGGATGAGGTGTGGGGATGAGGTGTGTCTTTGGGGATGAGGTGTGTCTGTGGGGATGAGGTGTGTCTGTGGGTATGAGGTGTGTCTGTGGGTATGAGGTGTGTCTGTGGGGATGAGGTGTGGGGATGAGGTGTGGGGATGAGGTGTGTCTGTGGGGATGAGGTGTGTCTGTGGGGATGAGGTGTGTCTGTGGGGATGAGGTGTGTCTGTGGGGATGAGGTGTGTCTGTGGGGATGAGGTGTGTCTGTGGGGATGAGGTGTGTCTGTGAGGATGAGGTGGTGTGTCTGTGGGGATGAGGTGTGTCTGTGGGGATGAGGTTTGTCTGTGGGGATGAGGTGTGTCTCTGGGGATGAGGTGTGTCTGTGGGGATGAGGTGTGTCTGTGGGGATGAGGTGTGTCTGTGGGGATGAGGTGTGTCTGTGGGGATGAGGTGTGTCTGTGGGGATAAGGTGTGTCTCTGGGGATGTGGTGTGTCTCTGGGGATGTGGTGTGTCTCTGGGGATGAGGTGTGTCTGTGGGGATGAGGTATGTCTGTGGGGATGAGGTGTGTCTGTGGGGATGAGGTGTGGGTATGAGGTGTGTCTGTGGGGATGAGGTGTGTCTGTGGGGATGTGGTGTGTCTGTGGGGATGAGGTGTGTCTGTGGGGATGAGGTGTGTCTGTGGGGATGAGGTGTGTCTGTGGGGATGAGGTGTGTCTGTGGGGATGAGGTGTGTCTGTGGGGATGAGGTGTGGGGATGAGGTGTGGGGATGAGGTGTGTCTGTGGGGATGAGGTGTGTCTGTGGGGATGTGGTGTGTCTGTGGGGATGAGGTGTGTCTGTGGGGATGAGGTGTTTCTGTGGGGATGAGGTGTGTCTGTGGGGATGAGGTGTGTCTGTGGGGATGAGGTGTGTCTGTGGGGATGTGGTGTGTCTCTGGGGATGAGGTGGGTCTGTGGGGATGAGGTGTGTCTGTGGGGATGAGGTGTGTCTGTGGGGATGAGGTGTGTCTGTGGGGATGAGGTGTGTCTGTGGGGATGAGGTGTGGGGATGAGGTGTGTCTGTGGGGATGAGGTGTGTCTGTGGGGATGTGGTGTGTCTGTGGGGATGAGGTGGGTCTGTGGGGATGAGGTGTGTCTGTGGGGATGAGGTGTGTCTGTGGGGATGAGGTGTGTCTGTGGGGATGAGGTGTGTCTGTGGGGATGAGGTGTGGGGATGAGGTGTGTCTGCTTGAGAAAGGGACTGATTGAACACTGACTATACCTCATGGATAAAAATGAAAACATCTGCCGGTTTTCCTTTTCTGCTCTTCTGTCTCTCAGAGGTCTGCCTGACCGGTGGTTTGGGGCAGTGTTCTCGGAGGTCTGCCTGACCGGTGGTTTGGGGCAGTGTTCTCAGAGGTCTGCCTGACCGGTGGTTTGGGGCAGTGTTCTCGGAGGTCTGCCTGACCGGTGGTTTGGGGCAGTGTTCTCGGAGGTCTGCCTGACCGGTGGTTTGGGGCAGTGTTCTCGGAGGTCTGCCTGACCGGTGGTTTGGGGCAGTGTTCTCGGAGGTCTGCCTGACCGGTGGTTTGGGGCAGTGTTCTCGGAGGTCTGCCTGACCGGTGGTTTGGGGCAGTGTTCTCGGAGGTCTGCCTGACCGGTGGTTTGGGGCAGTGTTCTCGGAGGTCTGCCTGACCGGTGGTTTGGGGCAGTGTTCTCGGAGGTCTGCCTGACCGGTGGTTTGGGGCAGTGTTCTCGGAGGTCTGCCTGACCGGTGGTTTGGGGCAGTGTTCTCGGAGGTCTCCCTGACCGGTGGTTTGGGGCAGTGTTCTCGGAGGTCTGCCTGACCGGTGGTTTGGGGCAGTGTTCTCGGAGGTCTGCCTGACCGGTGGTTTGGGGCAGTGTTCTCAGAGGTCTGCCTGACCGGTGGTTTGGGGCAGTGTTCTCGGAGGTCTGCCTGACCGGTGGTTTGGGGCAGTGTTCTCGGAGGTCTGCCTGACCGGTGGTTTGGGGCAGTGTTCTCGGAGGTCTGCCTGACCGGTGGTTTGGGGCAGTGTTCTCGGAGGTCTGCCTGACCGGTGGTTTGGGGCAGTGTTCTCGGAGGTCTGCCTGACCGGTGGTTTGGGGCAGTGTTCTCGGAGGTCTGCCTGACCGGTGGTTTGGGGCAGTGTTCTCGGAGGTCTGCCTGACCGGTGGTTTGGGGCAGTGTTCTCGGAGGTCTGCCTGACCGGTGGTTTGGGGCAGTGTTCTCGGAGGTCTGCCTGACCGGTGGTTTGGGGCAGTGTTCTCGGAGGTCTGCCTGACCGGTGGTTTGGGGCAGTGTTCTCGGAGGTCTGCCTGACCGGTGGTTTGGGGCAGTGTTCTCGGAGGTCTGCCTGACCGGTGGTTTGGGGCAGTGTTCTCGGAGGTCTGCCTGACCGGTGGTTTGGGGCAGTGTTCTCGGAGGTCTGCCTGACCGGTGGTTTGGGGCAGTGTTCTCGGAGGTCTGCCTGACCGGTGGTTTGGGGCAGTGTTCTCGGAGGTCTGCCTGACCGGTGGTTTGGGGCAGTGTTTCTCAAACCGTTTTAAAACACAAGACTTAAAACCAAGAGACAACACGGTCTTGAAGGATCCTGCGGCTCTTAGGGTGGGCATGAAGGTGATTGGTCATTGGTAATCTGGCCGTATGTAATTGGTCATTGGTAATCTGGCTATAGGTGATTGGTTATTGGGAATCTGGCCATAGGTGATTGGTTATTGGTAATCTGGCCATAGGTGATTGGTTATTGGTAAACTGGCCATAGGTAATTGATCATTGGTAAACTGGCCATAGGTGATTGGCTATTGTTTATCTGGCCATACTTGATTTGTTACCTGTGATAGCAGCCTTGTCTCCCATAATGCGTTCCAGGAAGCCGTCCTCAAGGTTCCTGAAGGCATCATCGGTGGGAACGAACAGGGTGAAGTGACCTGGCTGGCCCAGCCTTTCCATCACACCTGAGGCCAAGGCTACAGCCTAAAGAGAGAATAGCAGGGTTAGTTCTATAGATTAATACACACTACTACCTTCTACTACTACTATAATACTACTACTACTACTACTACCGCTACTACCACTAATACTACTATACTACAACTACTACTACTACTACTACTACTGCTACTACCACTACCACCACCACTACTGCTACTACTTCCACTACTACTACCACTACTACAACTACCACTACTACTACTTCCACTACTACTACCACTACTACTACTACTACCACCACTACCACTACTACCACTAATACTACTACTACTGATACTACTACCACTACTACTACTACTACTACTACTACGACTACTACTGCCACTACTACTACTAGTACCACTAGTACTACCACTAATACTACTACTACTGATACTACTACCACTACTACTACTACTACTACGACTACTAATGCCACTACTACTACTAGTACCACTAGTACTACCGCTAATACCAGTACTACTACTACTACTACTACTACCACTACTACTACCACTACTACTACTACTACCACTACTACTACTACCACTACTACTACCACTACTACTACTACCACTACTACCACTACTACTACCACTACCAACACCACTACTACTACTACTACCACTACTACCACTACTACGGCTACTACCACTACTACTACTACTACTACTACTAGTACTACTACTACTACCACTACCATTACTAATACTACAACTACTACCACTACCATTACTAATACTACAACTACTACCACTACTACTACTGTACTATACTACTACTACTACTATTACTATACTACTATTACCACTGCTGCTACTACTACTACTACTACTACTACTACTATACTACTACTAATACTATACTAGCACTACAGCCTGGAGAGAGAGGAAAGTACTAGAAGTATATGAAGGAACAGAATACACCTGAGACATTATAGTATATCCCGTACAGTGTCAGGTACTTATTCTGAAGGAGGAGACCTCTAGGTTTGTCAGATTTAACGTTACGGGGACATTACAGTCAGTTTACACTCAGGTACGTACGCTGAAGGAGGAGACCTCTAGGTTTATCAGATGTAACGTTACGGGGACATTACAGTCCGTTTACACTCGGGTACGTACGCTGAAGGAGGAGACCTCTAGGTTTGTCAGATGTAACGTTACGGGGACATTACAGTCCGTTTACACTGAGGTACGTACGCTGAAGGAGGAGACCTCTAGGTTTGTCAGATGTAACGTTACGGGGACATTACAGTCCGTTTACACTGAGGTACGTACGCTGAAGGAGGAGACCTCTAGGTTTGTCAGATGTAACGTTACGGGGACATTACGGTCAGTTTACACTCGGGTACGTACGCTGAAGGAGGAGAGGTCGTCATCAACTCCCAGGGCGTCCTGGAGGGTGTTGACCACGTTAGCGATGACACGGTCGATGACATGAACCACTCCATTGGTAGCCACCTGGTTACCATGGATAATCCTGGCACAGTTCACCGTGACGATCTATAAAGGGAGAGGGATTGGTTCATTTATTGATCGGTTAAGTGAATAGAATCACTTTATTGTCCACTTAAAAATGCGCCCCGGGATCTTAAGCACACCAAATTTGAATGATGTGTTGCAAATTGGATTTATAACATATCATACGTATTGCAAATATTTATATTTAGAGTGCTTTCAGAAGGTATTCACCCCCATTGACCTTTTCCACGTTATGTTGTCTTACAGCCTGAATTTAAAATGGATGAAATTGAGAGTTTGTGTCCCTGGCCTACACACAATACCCCAAAATGACAAAATGGAATTGTGTTTTTAGACATTTTTACAAATGAATTAAAAATTAAAAAGCTGAAATGTTTTGAGTCAAGTATTCAACCGTTTTGTTGTAGCGAGCCTAAATAAGTCTCATAAAAAGCTGCATGGGTTCACTCTGTGATCAATAACACTGTTTAACATGCATTCTTTAATGACCACCTCATCTCTGTACACCACACATACAATTATCTGTGAGATCCCTCAGTCGAGCACTGCATTTCAAACACAGATTCAACCACAAAGACCAAGGAGGTTTTCTCAATGCCTCACAAAGAAGGGCACCTATTGGTAGATGGGTAAATAATGTAAAAGCAGACATTGAATGTCCTTTTGAGCATGGTGAAGTTATTAATTACACTTTGGATGGTGTATCAATACACCCAGTCACTACAAAGATACAGGCGTCCTTCCTAACTACATTTCCGGAGATTAAGGAAACTGCTCAGGGATTTCACCATGACGTCAATGGTGACGTTAAAACAATTACAGAGTTTAATGACTGACAGGAGAGAACTGAGGATGGATCAACAACATTGTAGTGACTCCACAATACTAACCTAAATGACAGAGTGAAATGCATTTTTAAAACATGCATCCTGTTTGCAAAAAGGCACTAAAGTAAAACTGCAAAAAAATGTGTCAAAGACATTAACTTTATGTCCTCAATACAAAGTCTTATGTTTGGAACAAATCCAACACAACACATCACTGAGTATCACTCCTCATATTTTCAAGCATGGTGGTGGCTGCATCATGTTGTAGGTATGCTTGTCATCGGACAGGACTAGGGAGTTTTTTTAGGATAAAAATAAACTGAATGTAGCTAAGCACAGGCAAAACGCTAGAGGAAAACCTGGTTCAGTCTGCTTTCCAACAGACACTGGGAGACAAACTCCCCTTTCAGCAGGACAATAACCTAACACACAAGGCCAGATGTATATTGGAGTTGCTTACCAAGACAACATTGAATGTTCCTGAGTGGCCTAGTTAAAGTTTTGACTTTCAATTGGCTTGGAAAACTATGGCAAAAATAGGAAATGGTGTGTCTAGCAATGCTCAACAACCAACTTGACAGAGCTTGAATATTTTTTTAAAGAATAATGTGCAAATATTGTACAATCAAGGTGTAGAAAGCGCTTAGAGATTTACCCAGAAAGACTCACAGCTGTAATCGCTGCCAAAGGTGATTCTAACATGTATTAACTCTGGAGTGCGAATACTTTTGTAAATGAGATATTTCTGTATTTAATTTTCAAAACATTTGCAAAAATTTCTCAAAACATGTTTTCACTTTGTCATTATGGGGTGTTGTGGATGAGATAAAAATATATATATATATTTGAATTCAGGCTGTAACACAATAAAATTAGGTGTAAGTCAAAGGGTGTGAGTCATTTTTAAAGACACTGTAAATATATATATATATGTATATACAGTGGGGAGAACAAGTATTTGATACACTGCCGATTTTGCAGGTTTTCCTACTTACAAAGCATGTAGAGGTCTGTAATTTTTATCATAGGTACACTTCAACTGTGAGAGACGGAATCTAAAGCAAAAATCCCGAAAATCACATTGTATGATTTTTAAGTAATTCATTTGCATTTTATTGCATGACATAAGTATTTGATACATCAGAACTTAATATTTGGTACAGAAACCTTTGTTTGCAATTACAGAGATCATACGTTTCCTGTAGTTCTTGACCAGGTTTGCACACACTGCAGCAGGGATTTTGGCCCACTCCTTCATACAGACCTTCTCAGATCCTTCAGGTTTCGGGGCTGTCGCTGGGCAATACGGACTTTCAGCTCCCTCCAAAGATTTTCTATTGGGTTCAGGTCTGGAGACTGGCTAAGCCACTCCAGGACCTTGAGATGCTTCTTACGGAGCCACTCCTTAATTGCCCTTGCTGTGTGTTTCGGGTCGTTGTCATGCTGGAAGACCCAGCCACGACCCATCTTCAATGCTCTTACTGAGGGAAGGAGGTTGTTGGTCAAGATCTCGCAATACATGGCCCCATCCATCCTCCCCTCAACACGGTGCAGTCGTCCTGTCCCCTTTGCAGAAAAGCATCCCCAAAAAATTATGTTTCTACCTCCATGCTTCACGTTTGGGATGGTGTTCTTGGGGTTGTACTCATCCTTCTTCTTCCTCCAAACACGGCGAGTGGAGTTTAGACCAAAAAGCTCTATTTTTGTCTCATCAGCCCACATGACCTTCTCCCATTCCTCCTCTGGATCATCCAGATGGTCATTGGCAAACTTCAGACGGGCCTGGACATGCACTGGCTTGAGCAGGGGGACCTTGCGTGCGCTGCAGGATTTTAATCCATGACGGCGTAGTGTGTTACTAATGGTTTTCTTTGAGACTGTGGTCCCAGCTCTCTTCAGGTCATTGACCAGGTCCTGACGTGTAGTTCTGGGCTGATCCCTCACCTTCCTCATGATCATTGATGCCCCACGAGGTGAGATCTTGCATGGAGCCCCAGACCGAGGGTGATTGACCGTCGTCTTGAACTTCTTCCATTTTCTAATAATTGCGCCAACAGTTGTTGCCTTCTCACCAAGCTGCTTGCCTATTGTCCTGTAGCCCATCCCAGCCTTGTGCAGGTCTACAATTTTATCCCTGATGTCCTTACACAGCTCTCTAGTCTTGGCCATTGTGGAGAGGTTGGAGTCTGTTTGATTGAGTGTGTGGACAGGTGTCTTTTATACAGGTAACGAGTTCAAACAGGTGCAGTTAATACAGGTAATGAGTGGAGAACAGGAGGGCTTTTTAAAGAAAAACTAACAGGTCTGTGAGAGCCGGAATTCTTACTGGTTGGTAGGTGATCAAATACTTATGTCATGCAATAAAATGCAAATGAATTACTTAAAAATCATACAATGTGATTTTCTGGATTTTTGTTTTAGATTCCGTCTCTCACAGTTGAAGTGTACCTATGATAAAAATTACTGACCTCTACATGCTTTGTAAGTAGGAAAACCTGCAAAATAGGCAGTGTATCAAATACTTGTTCTCCCCACTGTATATATTGAACACCTACATACTGTAAATAGAGACAGATGGAGTTTCTACCATATGGATTACACTATTCAGTCTTGTCTGATCTGATATATTTATTTGACCAGGTAAGTTGACTGAGAACACATTCTAATTTACTGATGGGCCTATGAGAGAAGTCTGGGTAGGGTAGGGGCTAGCTAGGGCTTGGGGCTAGGGGACTAGTTGTTTAAGGCTAGGGGCTAGCTAGGGCTTGGGGCTAAGGGACTCGTTTTTTAAAGGTAGGGGCTAGCTAGGGCTTGGGGCTAGGGGACTAGTTGTTTAAGGGTAGGGGCTAGCTAAGGCTTGGGGCTAGGGGACTAGTTGTTTAAGGGTAGGGGCTAGCTAGGGCTTGGGGCGAGGGGACTAGATGTTTAAGAGTAGGGGCTAGCTAGGGCTTGGGGCTAGGGGACTAGTTGTTTAGGGGTAGGGGCTAGCTAGGGCTTGGGGCTAGGGGACTAGTTGTTTAAGGGTAGGGGCTAGCTAGGGCTTGGGGCTAGGGGACTAGTTGTTTAAGGGTAGGGTCTAGCAGTTGGATCTAGGAGTAGGTGCTAGCTAGGTTTTTGGGGGGGTCCAGGAGTAGGGGCTAAGGGTTAAGTCTTGGGGATAGCGGTTGGATCTAGGAGTAGGTGCTAGCTAGGTTTTTGGGGTGTCCAGGAGTAGGGGCTAAGGGTTAAGTCTTGGGGCTAGCGGTTGAATACATACCCCATTTGAGTAGTGATTAATGTAGAGTCCTAGGTTGTTGTACATGGAGGTGATAGACATGTCATTCTTCAGGTCTTTAGTTAGCATGCGATGGTTGACCATGTGGTAGTGCAGGGCGTTGTACAGCTCGATGTTCACGTTGCTCACCAAGGCACCACGCACCTCCTGGGGATGGATAGGAGGAACAAGAGAGTGTGGGAGAGAGGAAGCAGAGATATCTCTGTCTGAACAGAAAATGACTGCTTAGTACTTAGTACTAGTGCGCTACAGTAACTGACTGTGCTGTTTTTACATTTCCATCTGACTGACTGACTTACTGACTAACTGACCGACTGATTAACTGACTGAATAATTAACTGACTAATTAACTGACCGACTGATTAACTGACCGACTGATTAACTGACTGACTGACTGACTGACTGACTGATTAACTGACTGACTGACTGACTGATTAACTGATTGACTGACTGACTGATTAACTGACTGACTGATTAACTGACTGACTGATTGACTGATTAACTGACTGACTGGGTAACTGACTGACTGACTGATTAACTGACTGACTGGGTGACTGACTGACTGACTGATTAACTGAATGACTGATTAACTGACTGACTGACTGACTGATTAACTGACTGACTGACTGACTGACTGATTAACTGATTGGCTGACTGACTGACTGATTAACTGATTGACTGACTGACTGACTGATTAACTGATTGAATGACTGACTGACTGATTAACTGACTGACTGATTAACTGACTGACTAACTGACTGACTGACTGATTAACTGACTGACTGACTGATTAACTGACTGACTGATTAACTGACTGATTAACTGACTGACTGATGAACTGACTGACTGACTGATGAACTGACTGACTGACTGATTAACTGACTGACTGACTGATTAACTGACTGACTGATTAACTGACTGACTGACTGACTGACTAACTGACTGACTGACTGACTGACTAACTGACTGACTGACTAACAGACTGACTGACTGATTAACTGACTGACTGATTAACTGACTGACTGACTAACCGACTGACTGATTAACTGACTGACTGATTAACCGACTGACTGATTAACTGACTGACTGACTGATCAACTGACTGACTGGGTGACTGACTGACTGACTGATTAACTGACTGACTGGGTGACTGACTGACTGACTGACTGGGTGACTGACTGACTGATTAACTGACCGACTGGTTAACTGACCGACTGACTGACTGACTAATTAACTGACTGATTAACTGACCGACTGATTAACTGACTGACTGATTAACTGACTGACTGACTAACTGACTGACTGATTGACTGACTGATTAACTGACTGACTGATTAACTGACTGACTGACTGATTAACTGACTGACTGATTAACTGACTGACTGACTAACTGACTGACTGATTAACTGACTGACTGATTAACTGACTGACTGATTAACTGACTGACTGACTAACTGACTGACTGATTAACTAACTGACTAACTGACTGACTGACTGACTAACTGACTGACTGATTAACTGACTGACTGACTGACTAACTGATTAACTGACTGACTGACTGGGTGACTGACTGACTGACTGACTAACTGATTGACTGACTGATTAACTGACTGACTGACTGATTAACTGACTGACTGACTAACTAATTAACTAAATGACTGACTAACTGATTGACTGACTGATTAACTGACTAACTGATTGACTGACTGATTAACTGACTAACTGATTGACTGACTGATTAGCTGACTAACTGATTGACTGACTACAGTTATGTCTACTTACAGGGTCCAGCAGGTCCCAGGCCTCGTCGCTAGGGGCAAACATAGTGAACGATCCCTTCCCTTCAATCTCCTCCCTCAGCTTAGAGAGGGCTGAGTACTTCTGGGTTGTCTTAGCCTTCACCAAGCCCAATGTGCCATACACATGGTCTATAGGGGCCACTGGAGGAGCGAGAGAGAGAGAGTTTAAAGTCACACACACTGTATAAACCAACTGGCCAACCCTGCTGGGTGTCCAAGCTTCTGTTCCAGCTCAGCACTGTCACACCTGATTCAATGCATCAAACCAAATTAGTTGATTATCAGGTGTTCTATTGCTGAGCTGGAACAGAAATCTGCTCACCCGGGGTGAGAGGGAGGAGCTATAGGGTGAGGGAGGAGCTATAGGGTGAGAGGGAGGAGTTAGATGGTGAGAGGGGGGAGTTATATGGTGAGAGGGAGGAGCTATATGGTGAGAGGGAGGGGCTATAGGGTGAGAGGGAGGAGCTATATGGTGAGAGTACAGGGTGAAATTCTATGAAGCCTCATCTCGGAGGGTGTATGGTTTTTTCAAAGACTGGTGATGTGGACCACACTAACCTGCAGGGCATCCTTTCATGCCTTCCAGCTTCATGTAGCCTGGACAGCACTCATAGACAACCATCCTGGAGAAAACACAAGACACAACCATTAGAGATAGAACCACCCTGTTAGGATGAGACACAACTATTAGAGATAGAACCACCCTGTTAGGACCAGACACATTGTTGGTTCAGGGCTTGTAAGTAAACATTCCACTGTAAGGTCTACTACACCTGTTGTATTCAGCATTTCACTGTAAGGTCTACTACACCTGTTGTATTCAGCATTTCACTGTGAGGTCTACTACACCTGTTGTATTCAGCATTTCACTGTGAGGTCTACTACACCTGTTGTATTCAGCATTTCACTGTGAGGTCTACTACACCTGTTGTATTCAGCATTCCACTGTAAGGTCTACTACACCTGTTGTATTCAGCATTTCACTGTGAGGTCTACTACACCTGTTGGATTCAGCATTTCACTGTGAGGTCTACTACACCTGTTGTATTCAGCATTTCACTGTGAGGTCTACTACACCTGTTGTATTCAGCATTTCACTGTGATGTCTACTACACCTGTTGTATTCAGCATTTCACTGTGAGGTCTACTACACCTGTTGTATTCAGCATTTCACTGTGAGGTCTACTACACCTGTTGTATTCAGCATTTCACTGTGAGGTCTACTACACCTGTTGTATTCAGCATTTCACTGTAAGGTCTACTACACCTGTTGTATTCAGCATTTCACTGTGAGGTCTACTACACCTGTTGTATTCAGCATTTCACTGTAAGGTCTACTACACCTGTTGTATTCAGCATTTCACTGTGAGGTCTACTACACCTGTTGTATTCAGCATTTCACTGTGAGGTCTACTACACCTGTTGTATTCAGCATTTCACTGTGAGGTCTACTACACCTGTTGTATTCAGCATTTCACTGTGAGGTCTACTACACCTGTTGTATTCAGCATTTCACTGTGAGGTCTACTACACCTGTTGTATTCAGCATTTCACTGTGATGTCTACTACACCTGTTGTATTCAGCATTTCACTGTGAGGTCTACTACACCTGTTGTATTCAGCATTTCACTGTGAGGTCTACTACACCTGTTGTATTCAGAATTTCACTGTGAGGTCTACTACACCTGTTGTATTCAGCATTTCACTGTAAGGTCTACTACACCTGTTGTATTCAGCATTTCACTGTGAGGTCTACTACACCTGTTGTATTCAGCATTTCACTGTGAGGTCTAGTACACCTGTTGTATTCAGCATTTCACTGTGAGGTCTACTACACCTGTTGTATTCAGCATTTCACTGTGAGGTCTACTACACTTGTTGTATTCAGCATTTCACTGTGAGGTCTACTACACCTGTTGTATTCAGCATTTCACTGTGAGGTCTACTACACCTGTTGTATTCAGCATTTCACTATGAGGTCTACTACACCTGTTGTATTCAGCATTTCACTGTAAGGTCTACTACACCTGTTGTATTCAGCATTTCACTGTGAGGTCTACTACACCTGTTGTATTCAGCATTTCACTGTAAGGTCTACTACACCTGTTGTATTCAGCATTTCACTGTATGATCTACACCTGTTGTATTCATCATTTCACTGTGAGGTCTACTACACCTGTTGTATTCAGCATTTCACTGTGAGGTCTACTACACCTGTTGTATTCAGCATTTCACTGTAAGGTCTACTACACCTGTTGTATTCAGCATTTCACTGTGAGGTCTACTACACCTGTTGTATTCAGCATTTCACTGTGAGGTCTACTACACCTGTTGTATTCAGCATTTCACTGTGAGGTCTACTACACCTGTTTTATTCAGCATTTCACTGTGAGGTCTACTACACCTGTTGTATTCAGCATTTCACTGTGAGGTCTACTACACCTATTGTATTCGGAGTACGGGACAAAACGACTCACAACTTTCAAATATGATTCTAACATGTATTGACTCAGGGGGTTGAATACTTATCTCATGAAAATATATTAGTATTTTATTTTTGCATATTTTATTTGACAAACGCTAGATTTGTTTTACCTCTTGAGATTAGTATGTTGTGTAGATCGTTGACAAACAATGATAATTAAATACATTTTAAATCGCAGAACAAAATGTGGCAAACGTCAAGGGGTGTGAATACTTTATGAAGGCCCAGTACATTTCATGGAAGAGAAGTTAGCCCAGCTCTCTTAAGAAATGGCTTTGGCCATGCTTCAGTTTAACCTCTACCCTTCTACTTATCTGATGGGATCCATCAATCTGTAAATCTGCTGGGTTTTGTTTTAGTTGTGTTCTGTGGGTTCCTGCCTGTGCTAGCTGGTGTCGAGTTGTTGGGCTCTGTGCTTGCTATGTCTTGCTATGCCGACCGTGGTCAACGGCTAGGCTAGGCTAAATGGCTAAAAAAGCTAACGTTAGCTGATAATTGGTTAAATGGCATTGTTTTTCCATGGTTTACTTTAATGTGGCTCAATTTCCTATTAAAGCTATGAATTAAAAAGCTAGGCGATGACTCATGCAGAGCTAACGTAATATTAGCAGGCTGGTAGTAGAAGTTCGCTGTAAAGGTAATTGAAACCAGTAGTCATGCGTGTACATGATTTGGTTTAATTTGAAGTTATACATATGAAAATATTTATGTTGGAGTTTACATTGTAGGGAATTGGATGACTGGGACCTCTTTATGACATATTTCCTAGTCCCTCCCTCCAGTGCTTGACTTCGCCGGTCTACTAACCACTGGTCCTGGCAACCCACATTACGCGCAGCTGGGAACCATCATTACGCACACCTGGGAACCATCATTACGCACACCTACTCCCCATCATTACGCACACCTGGTAACCATCATTACGCACACCTGGTAACCATCATTACGCACACCTACTCCCCATCTTTACGCACACCTGGTAACCATCATTACGCGCAGCTGGGAACCATCATTACGCACACCTGCTCCCCATCGTTACGCACACCTGGACTTCATCATCTTCTTGATTACTCTCCCTTTATTTAGCCCTCAGTAATTAGGTAGTATTGTTTTCTCTCACGTTCAGTGTTTGGTCATCTGTATCGGTTCATTATTAAACTCACCTTCTGCACCTTCCGGCATAATATACGTTATATTGGTTGTTAACTCCAATAATAGATAAGTGAAGAGTAACTTTGCATTAGGACTTTGGATGTGTAACACACTGGAGAACGATCGCCTTATGGTGAGGATAGCCGTGCTGCCAGCCCAGCTTCAGTCGCCATCTTTAGGCAAGGATCATTTACGTGAAAGGAGGAAACAGCGTCTGGGCCACCAGCACAGATAGTAGTTTAAATCCCCCCCCGCACAGTCCCCGCAGCCGGACAATTTTCTCAAGGCTTCTGGAAAGAAATGCTGTCGGCATGATCAAACAGTGTCGCTCATTCAACCGACAGAAACTTTCAACCGGTTTTCCCCAGGGTTCCGTAGCCGAGCCTTCTCTGGTCTCTCCTCCACCCGTTACGGGGTCTGAGCCGCCAAAGCCTCCCACCATTAGCTCTGACAAATTGAAAACCCTAGTCATTGGTGACTCCATTACCCTCAGTATTAGACTTAAAACGAATCATCCAGCGATCATACACTGTTTACCAGGGGGCAGGGCTACCGACGTTAAGGCTAATCTGAAGATGGTGCTGGCTAAGGCTAAAACTGGCGAGTGTAGAGAGTATAGGGATATTGTTATCCACGTCGGCACCAACGATGTTAGGATGGAACAGTCAGAGGTCACCCATCGCAACATAGCTACAGCGTATAAATCAGCTAGAAAGATGTGTAGGCATCGACTCAAGTAATTGTCTCTGGTCCCGTCCCAGTTAGAGGGAGTGATGAGCTCTACAGCAGAGTCTCACAACTCAATCTCTGGTTGAAAACTGTTTTCTGCCTTTCCCAAAAGATAGAATTTGTAGATATTTGGCCCTCTTTCTGGGACTCTCCGTCAAACAGGACCAAGTCTGGCTTGCTGAGGAGTGACAGACTCCATCCTAGCTGGAGGGGTGCTCTCATCTTATCTATGAACATAGACAGGGCTCCACAATGAGATAGGGAGCAGGACAGGCAGCAGGCTGTTAGCCAGCCCGCCAGGATAGTGGAGTCTGCCACTAGCACAGTCAGTGTCGTCAGCTCAGCTATCCCCATTGAGACCGTGTCTGTGCCTCGACCTAGGTTGGGCAAAACTAAACATGGAGGTGTTCGCCTTAGCAATCTCACTGGAATAAAGACCTCCTCCATTCCTGTCACTACTGAAAGCGATTGTGATCTCTCACATCTCAAAATAGGGCAACTTAATGTTAGATCCCTCACTTCCAAGGCAGTTATAGTCGATTACCTAATCACTGATCATAATCTTGATGTGATTGGCCTGACTGAAACATGGCTTAATAAGCCTGATGAATTTCCTGTGTTAAATGAGTGTCACGCCCTGGCCTTAGTTATCTTTGTTTTCTTTATTATTTTAGTTAGGTCAGGGTGTGACATGGGGGATGTTTGTGTGTTTTTGTCTCGTCTAGGGTGTTTGTATTGTCTAGGTTTTTTTTGTAGAGTTCATGGGGTTGTGTTCAGTCTCGGTGTTTATGTAAGTCTATGGTTGCCTAGATTGGTTCTCAATTAGAGACAGCTGTCTATCGTTGTCTCTGATTGGGAGCCATATTTAGGCAGCCATAGGCATTAGGTAGGTTGTGGGTAATTGTCTATGTGTAAGTTGCCAGTGTCTGCACTTATTTGTTTTGCATAGCTTCACGATCGTCGGTTTGTTGTTTTGTTTAGTTTGTTTTAGTGTTCTTCGTCTTTCTGAAATAAATACAAACATGTATTTATACCACGCTGTGCCTTGGTCCTCTCTTTCACCCGAAGACGATCGTGACAATGAGGCCACTCCTTCTGGTTACACGAGTGACCATAGCCCCCCCGCATCCCACAAAGACGGAGGTGTTGCTAACATTTACGACAGAAAATTTCAATTTACAATAAAAACTAAACAACGTTTTCGTCTTTTGAGCTTCTACTCATGAAATCTACGCAGCTCAATCACTGTTTAATGCTACTGTTTACAGGTCTCCTTGTTGAGCTTCTAGTCATGAAATCTATGCAGCTCAATCACTGTTTATAGCTATTGTTTACAGGCCTCCTTGTTGAGCTTCTAGTCATGAAATCTATGCAGCTCAATCACTGTTTATAGCTACTGTTTACAGGTCTCCTTGTTGAGCTTCTAGTCATGAAATCTACGCAGCCAATCACTGTTTATAGCTACTGTTTACAGGCCTCCTGTAGGTCTCTACGCAGCCAATCACTGTTTATAGCTACTGTTTACAGGCCTCCTGTAGGTCTCTACGCAGCCAATCACTGTTTATAGCTACTGTTTACAGGCCTCCTGTAGGTCTCTACGCAGCCAATCACTGTTTATAGCTATTGTTTACAGGCCTCCTTGTTGAGCTTCTAGTCATGAAATCTATGCAGCCTAATCACTTTTTATAGCTACTGTTTACAGACATCCTGGGCCATATACAGCGTTCCTCACTGAGTTCCCTGAATTCCTATCGGAATTTGTAGACATGGCAGGTTTTTTTGGTGACATTAATATTCACATGGAAAAGTCCACAGACCCACTCCAAAAGGCCTTCTCAAGGCTGGTGAAAACCCACCATCGACTCAGTGGATTTTGTCCAACATGTCTCCGGACCTACTCACTGCCACAGTCATACTCTGGACCTAGTTTTGTCCCGTGGAATAAATGTTGTGGATCTTAATGTTTTTCCTCATAATCCTGGACTATCGGACCACCATTTTATTACGTTTGCAATCACAAAAAAAATTATCTGCTCAGACCCCAACCAAGGATAATCAAAAGCCATGCTATACATTTTTTGGACAACCCAAAGATTCATAGATGACCTTCCAGACTCCCTCCACCTACCCAACAACATCGGAGTACAAAAATCACATAACTAACTGAGGATCTAAATTTAAGCTTAATACCCTAGTAATACCCTAGATGCAGTGGCACCCCTACAGAAAATACCCGAGCCATGAAGCAAGCTTCCAGAAAATTGGAATGGAAATGGTGCTCCACCAAACTGGAAGTCTTCCGACTAGCTTGGAAAGACAGTACCGTGCAGTATCGAAGAGCCCTCACTGCTGCTCGATCATCCTATTTTTCCAACCTCATTGAGGAGAATAAGAACAATCCAAACTGTATTTTTGATACTGTCGCAAAGCTAACTGAAAAGCAGCATTCCCCAAGAGAGGATGGCTTTCACCAAAATATGTGTTCAAATTACTCCAGTGCTAGCTTCCCTACACTGGCTTCCTGTTAAGGCAAGGCCTGGTTTCAAGGTTTTACTGCTAACATACAAAACATTACATGGGCTTGCTCCTACCTATCTTTCTGATTTGGTCCTGCCGTACATACCTACACGTATGCTACGGTCACAAGACGCAGGCCTCCTTATTGTCCCTAGAATCTCTAAGCAAACAGCTGGAGGCAGGGCTTTCTCCTATAGAGCTAAAATTTTAGGGAATGTTCTGCCTAACCATGTGAGAGACGCAGACTTAGTCGCAACCTTTAAGTCTTTATTAAAGACTCATCTCTCCAGTAGGTCCTGTGATTGAGTGTAGTCTGGCCCAGGAGTGTGAAGGTGAACGGAAAGGCACTGGAGCAACGAACCGCCCTTGCTGTCTCTGCCTGGCCGGTTCCCCTCTCTCCACTGGGATTCTCTGCCTCTAACCCTGTTACTGGGGCTGAGTCCCTTACTGGTGCTCTTCCATGCCGTCCCTAGGAGCGAGCGAGAGAGAGAGCGAGAGAGAGAGAGAGAGAGAGAGAGAGACAGAGAGAGAGAGACAGAGAGAGACAGAGAGAGACAGAGAGAGACAGAGAGAGACAGAG
>NC_074677.1:145162-202662 GCF_029448725.1 Salvelinus fontinalis
GAATATGAGGTCTGACACTCTCCGCTACACGCTCCAATGTGGTCCTTGGTGAGCCTCGTCTTGCAATAACACTGTCCTTTCCTCAGCAAAGACGCGATAGCTTTAGTTCTGCGTCTACTCTTTACATCACGTAATACCCTGGCAATGCGGCTCTTGGTGACGGGCATGTGCCTGTGGATCAGAGAGTTGAGAAATAGGTCCGGGTTCTCCCTGTCAATGAGTTTCTCCACAGAGTACCTGAATACCAAGAGACCTCTGATGTCAACCTCCATGCCTCCAGAGGACCTGTTGAGATCGACCGTGAAACGTTTCAGTCTTTCCACAAATCTCACATCCTCTGGAATGGTCGAGTTGTAGCACGTTTCAACAACCTTCTGGTTCAGCCATTGCACGCACGTCAGCTTAGACATGATTGCTAGGAACAGGTTCTTGGATTCACCTTTGCTTGTACTGTCTGTGATCCTCCCTATGGAGGTCTCCAGAACATTGAGATTTAGGTCCATTATAGACTCCGGTAAGGAAACCACCTGCCTCCCTGACTGACAGGCTGGGGTGTACATGGAACCCTGGAGTTCCTTCACCTTCTTCCTATCCACCTTGGTAGCATTCAGTGTATCACTGCGGATATCCACCCAGTCGAACATGGAGCCTAGCTCTCCCTTGCTGTCTCTCATCACTATCATAGCATTGTTGACGGATGATGCCCTTTTCCTAACCAATTGCAGTCGCATGAAAGCGTTGAACGCCTCCTCAAAGGCTTCTGTCATCTCATTGTCAGTTGCTTGATGTGGGGACGTGTCGTAATTGGTGTCAGACCTGGCGCCATCTCCTCTGAACACATCCATGTTCACACTCATGTTCATGAGTCTGAGCAACTGGGTACTGGACACATCCCCATCCGTATCACCAGAGGCGGCCAGTGTGCTTAACTGGGACTGTACACCGAGGCTAGACGACGGCGTATTTGTTTCACATGGCTCCTCGTTACTCATGTCTAGGATAAAACAGAATAGGCGCCCCTGAGCAAAATCCTCTCTGATAGGTGGTGACATACTGCAGAAATCTGTGTTCTCCAGAGTCACTTGGAGAACCTCGCCTTTGCAGCAATATGTCAGGTAAAGGAGAAATTGGAAAGTAGCTCTGTCCTTTGGTGACAACGCTCCGAAAGACAGCTCATCTGATATCCTATCGTGTAGTATGTCATTGTCAACCGCTAAGAAGAAGGCTCTCCTATTGGAAGGCACGTTCACTGTTTCTAACACAGCTGTATTTGCTTGTCTGTGAGGCAAAACATTACAATAGGTTGACACCGTTGTATTTTTCTTAGTGGCCATGCTTTGATAGTGTTGTCTTCTCTGGTCTAACACAATTGAGAGCCCTAGAGCCTACTTCCTAACTCCTTGGCATACATGTTACACTAAACCTCATGTCCTTGACAGGGTACTTCAGCTCTGAACAGTGAAGTCAGTTTGTCTGAGTTAGATAAGTCAGCCGTGTTTGGATAGATGAGCTCGTGACTGAACCGGACACTTCAGCTCTGAACAGAGAAGTCAGTGTCTCGTATTTGGATAAGTCAGCCGTGTTCGGATACATGAGCACGTGACTGGATCGGACACTTCAGCTCTGAACAGAGAAGTCAGTGTCTCGTATTTGGATAAGTCAGCCGTGTTCGGATAGATGAGCATGTGACTGGAGACAGATAATTCAGCTCTGCTCGGATGAGCCAGCCGTGGTCGGGCACCTCAGACTTAGTCACAAATGGATAATTCAGCTCTGCTCGGATGAGCCAGCCGTGGTCGGGCACCTCAGACTTAGTCACAAATGGATAATTCAGCTCTGCTCGGATGAGCCAGCCGTGGTCGGGCACCTCAGACTTAGTCTCAAATGGATAACTCAGCTCTGCTCGGATGAGCCAGCCGTGGTCGGGCCCCTCAGACTTGGTCACAAATGGATAACTCAGCTCTGCTCGGATGAGCCAGCCGTGGTCGGGCACCTCAGACTTGGTCGCAAATGGATAACTCAGCTCTGTTGTGATGAGCCAGCCGTGGTCGGGCACCTCAGACTTGGTCGCAAATGGATAACTCAGCTCTGTTGTGATGAGCCAGCCGTGGTCGGGTACCTCAGACTTGGTCGCAAATGGATAACTCAGCTCTGTTGTGATGAGCCAGCCGTGATCGGGCACCTCAGACTTGGTCGCAAATGGATAACTCAGCTCTGTTGTGATGAGCCAGCCGTGGTCGGGTACCTCAGACTTGGTCACAAATGGGTAATTCAGCCCTGAACGGATAATTCAGCCCTGGTTGTGTAGGTCTGTACTTGGTTTCGATTAAGATCTTTCATCCTTTGCTCTCCATATGCTCCTTAGTTCAACATTTGATATCTTAGCATCAGTTGGATGCTTGATACCATACAAAGGGTTTCAGGTTGTCACTGAACAGTAGTTCTACGAAAATATGTGACTACACTCTGTAAAATAAAGTCCCCTAGGTCTCTTGAGTAACAATCATGAACAAAGCCGTGCCTTTCGTGGATTACTTTCCTGACATCTACCCCGAGCGTAGAGTTGTAAACCCTGACCTTGAACCTAATCTGGTAGGGGTGATGATCAAGTCTGTCCTCTTTAACAGACAGGAGGAGGCGCTGTTATGCAGAGGGTTGGTGGTGCAGGCTCGAGATATCAAAATCTACACTACGGTACACTTCAAAGTTACTGGTATAGCTCCTGTTGTGGGTTATGACCTAGACTTGGGTCGCGATCAGGATGGCGAGGAAGAGACCTGGGAGCTGGTTGGTAGAAATTGGTCTAAACACTTTGCTGCTGAGCCAGTGAACGTCCACGTTCTCCATGATGACATTAAGCGGAAAGTAAATGCTCTCGTTTTCCCGCTTAAATGTATATCCTTGGCCAAAAGGTATGTAGAATCTGTAAGGGGAGCACTCACTTTCGGAGACTTTTGCCCCGACAAGGGCTACTACATTGCTCGAGACGGTAACACGCCTGCCTTGTGCTCCAATGTCATGTTCGGTAGGGTCTATTTCATGTCTGCAAACAAGCTGAACCAGGTGCTCTCAGTATCCGAACTCATCTATGATCACGACCTGTCTGAGGCTGAGACTAAGCTCTTTGACAGTAAACACGTGGCCTATTTCTACAAGGCAGCGTGTCTGGACATTGAGACCGTGTTTGACAAATCATACCGAGACATGTCCCTAAGATGCGACTCATTCGCCTACAGGTTCCCCTACTGCACTGAGCGTACGGTCGAGGGCATGACAGAGTACAGGACTAAGCTGGTTCACATGCTAGACACTGGCAGGTCACAATTGCCAAAACATAGTAAGCACGTCTCTATCCCTACTCTATCTCCTGACATGCCAGGTCAGCAGCACGAGATAACCTGCATCTCTCTCGTGATCCTCAACTCCCACATACCCAAGACTTCACCTGACCACCACAGGAAGAAGCTGATAGTTGTCTATAACAAATGTAAGGTAACACACAACCACCAACCAGAGGCTGACCACGAACTAGCCAGGGGTGCCGGTATAGACGATGTCAGAAGGATTATGTTTTACCCGTGCTCCGGAGAACTCGCAGTCCTGGAGAAGATGATCCAACTGCTGTACAAGTACGGCATAGAACTGCTGTACGTGTTCAACGCCGAATTCGATGTGAGAGTGATCGAGCAGCGTGTGCATTTTTACACTCAATCGAATTACACCAAGTTCCGAGACGCCGTTACCCAGGAACGAGGAGCCTCGCTATTGCGAGCCTGGTACGGCCTCTTTGTCACCAAGGCCCTGGCCCATGACATGGTACCGTTCTTCCAGTTTGAAAACGTACGTTACCTTGATATGTACAAGGAGATGCTGAAGAGCGTAGGCTCTGTGTTGCTCAACGGAACCTTGACCGAGTACAAGCTCCAACTGATATCTGTGCACATCCAAACGTTCAACAAAGACAAGGCCAAGCTGGGCCACTTCAAGATGAACAGCTGCGGTATGAACATCATAGATCTGTACAGGATGGCGGGGACCAGAGATATAAAGTTTGCGTGTACCAGCATGAAGTTGAACGACGTGGCACCCTTTGTCATCTCCAAGGTCAGGAAGCTACACAGAAAGGTTCCAAAGGACACCAGAAAGCTTTGCAAGCTAGCGGACGTGGGTTACTCTAGCATGGACGAGATGATCAGACTCGGAGGTAGGAGTCTATTTGCCGTGCTCGTCTACAACTTGGTCGACTCACAGCTGTGCGCCAGGCTGGCTAAAGTTCTCAACCCAGTATCAACTCTGTTTCATCGATGTAGGGCCACTCTCAATATAGACGTGGTGGTACACGGGAGAGGGGATAACTTTTGCGGCTTTGTGCAGAGCATTCACTCGGTTCAGATCCCCCAGCTCAAGTTTACACTCGATACCCTCAGAGTGAAAGCGGGACCCCTGGGCATGGAACTGAACAGCCGACTGCGATGGGATCCTAATCTCGCCTCAGACAATGGTGACAGTGACATGTGGAAGGGAGGATCTGTGTGTGACCCACTCACTGGCCTACACTACTCGGGGCCCGGCATGGGTCTGGAGCTGTCCTTTGACTTCTCCAGTATGTACCCCTCGATCATGTGCGCTCTCAACATCTCACCTGAGACCACCATCCCCTGGCCTCCCGTTGACTTTCCCCACGATCTATCGGGTTGGGTGTGTTACAACTGGGAGGCTGAGGGGTTTCAGTACGCATCGCTCATTCTCAAGTACGACCAGACCCAAGGCTGCTTCATCCGTGCCCCGGGCATATTCTCTTCCTCGGTAGAGTACTATCTCAACCAGCGAGCTGAGTTCAAGAGGAAACTCAAGAACCCTGACATCAGCGAGGCCGAGCGGGTCTACTACAAGCTACAGGAGGGAGAGTGTAAAGTCCTAGCCAACTCCTTCTACGGAACGGCTCCTCGTCCCTGCGGGCCTCTCATATCTGGCCACGGCAGGCAACAGATTGCCGTTGTAAACAACTGTGTGTCTACGTTCTACCAGCACAGCTGCCCTGTTGTCTACGGAGACACTGACAGTGTCATGGTCTCAGTCGGATACGGTCCCCGGGACATCCCCGAAAGGGACGTGTCTGATGTAGTCGTGCACAGAACAGATACGCCCCGGTCCGGGGACACTGACATCAAACTCCTCGAGAGCTTTGCCTGTGATGGCCGGAAGGCTGTGGGTGACATGTTTAAGAGGGCTGGCTCCCAGGTGCCTGCCTTTCTGGACTACGTGCACACTGCCTTGGTTGAGGACACTCTCGAGAGGATGTACGTGATAGGCAGAGGTAACACACACCGAAATGTAGCCAGAGACCCGAAAGGAACATTCACCAAGGAAGGATATCCCGTCTTTGTGGCAAGAGTCCCTGGGTCCGAAGAAGTTGCGGATGTCACAGGGCCCTTCGTTAAAGACAGGAGAGTCAAGCTGGAGTATGAAAACAGTTGCTCGGTCTACTGTCACGTAGCTAAGAAGACCTACGTGGCTCTCAGTCACAACCTAGACGACAAGGGTGATCTGTCTTCGATCTCCGTAAAGGTCAGGGGGCTGTCGGCCTTCAAAAGTATGCGCTCCCCTTGTGATTCTGCCGTGACGGACACCTTCATATCCTGCGTCATGAGGGGAGACTGTGTCAAACTGGAGACTGACGTGTTGTCCTGCTTTTCAACCTCTCCCTGGCACCAGCTCAAGGCTGGAGATGTAATCTTATACCTGGAGAGGGAACCGATCCTGGACGATCACGGGCAGTGGTTAGACTTACATCGAGCTAGCTCCTTCCTCACCTCTTACCGAGTGGACGATGTTATAACGTTGAAGCTGGACTCTGGGTTCTCTGCGGTCTCTACGACACTGGTTCCCGTACAGGGCTACGAGTCTGCGTCGAGCGACACCATCACAGTGAGAACGCTGTACAAGGACTGGAAATACTGCATGAACCACATGTTCTCGCGCAAGGAAGCCATCCTCAGAGACCTGTTAGCGTGCAAAGCATCGCAACTCATCGCGTCCAAGATGGCAGCAGGGTTCTTTCCTTGGAGCAGTCTCATCAAATCATCAAAGAACAAGCACTTTAGTCAACAAACACTGGATCGCTTGCAGGTAGCCAACTCCAGTGTTAAAACGACCTACCTAGAAACTGTGAAGACGTGGCTACAGCACATTACAGGACTCTCTGTCAAGCCAGTCGAATGCCCCGAGTATCACAAGTGTAACCCTTGCGAAGCAGCCTTCTACAGATACCCCTTGAACCTCCAGGCTAACACAGGGTGTATCACGGCCATGTTCGGTGGATCGCTCATATGCGAGGCCAAGCGTTCCGACACAAGCGTGGTGTCTGACGGTGATAATGAACACGGGTCCAAACCCGTTAGAGATGACAACACGGAGGAGCATCACACCCCGGCCCCCAGAACCCTAACGCCAATCGATTCCTCGTCTTACACAGAGATCATTTCACACCCCTACCAGCCTTTCAACAAATGTTTCGCCAACTCCAGGGTGCTGATAGCTCACTATGCTGACTCTATCTTGGTGAACCGCTCTGGAAAGCTTTTAGCTCACTGCATTATAGACTACTGCTTACCCCGCTACATGTACAGTTCTGCCCTTGGCTCCCACAGCCTGGATGATTGCAAAGAGCACTTGCTCACCTCAATCTCCTCAGTCAGACAGAGGTTGAAGAGGGCAACCACGGCTTTCAACGCGGTAATGAACAACTGCCCTGAACACATGATACC
This sequence comes from Salvelinus fontinalis, assembly GCF_029448725.1. Taxonomy (NCBI): domain Eukaryota; kingdom Metazoa; phylum Chordata; class Actinopteri; order Salmoniformes; family Salmonidae; genus Salvelinus; species Salvelinus fontinalis. The sequence goes on from NC_074677.1 coordinate 151,930, forward strand.
CGTCTGCGGTAGTAGTGAGTTGGAGCACCTAAGGATCAACAGGGAAACTGTGGCGCGTCTGCCCGGTGAGAAACTCGAGGTCTGCAGCAATGTGATCACCAAGGACATGTCCCTACAGCCCCGTGATGTCTACAGGAACCTAAGCGCCTCGCTCGGGAAAAGGCTCACGGAAGCCATATCGGAAGGCATACTGTCCCTTGTCGACAACGACTCTTGCTCTGACGCCTCCATCTTGCTTTCGTTGCCGATTGTCATGTTGCAAGACGCTGGGATCACCTACTCTACTACTGGTAGGCTTTCCATAGTGAGAAGCGAGCTGTGCGAGAGGACTCTAGTTGACCTGGCAGGCCTTCTGTATCAGACTGTACTCATGTTGCAGATACAGACCCCTGACGCGTTCAGCTCTGGGCCCGTTATGTACCCAGAATCTGTTCTTTGCATCATGCCGTACTGTTGCGCCGACGCAAAAGTCATGAGAACCTGGATCGAGACCTTTAAGGAGAAAAAATGGATCACCCCTGTCCGGGCCACGCTCGGAAAGAGGAGACGTCCTCCCTCTGACTGCAGGGTGGTTACGTATCATTGCACCGGTTGTAAAAACTTCTACAAGGACCTGTTCACCAACAATATCCCCGGTCACAGGCTTATCCAGCGTGTCTACGGTGAAGACAAGAAGAGAAGGATAGGACGGTGTGTCAATGAAAGACGGTGGCTCTCGTGATCGAGACGAAAAGCACTGTATATACCATTTCGTATACATGCATTGAGTACAGACCGGTGATAGTATACCTTTAGCATCCCAAGCACGGGTAAAGATGTCTTTCAGTCAGAAGGAGTATGTGTTCACCCATACAATGAACAAGGTCAGTGAAGCACATCAGCCTACCATGTTCAAGATTGACTTGCAAGGGCTCATACCCTTTGGAGACTGCAGCACTCTGTTCGTCATTGACAACATGACAGTTACCGCATACAAGCAAGGCACCTTGGACAAAATACCAGTCAAGTTCACTGTCCTCAATGACAACAAGACAAGGATCCTGACTAATGATCCATCTAAACTTTCATCCCAGTGGAACGTTGACATTAACGGTGGCTCCTGTATCAAGATAGCTGGCACGGACACAGTGCCTTTCAATCGAACCCTATCTGTCTATGATGACGACAACAGGCAGGCTCTCATCAATGTCTTAGCCTTCATGATGTCAAAAAGTCTCTGGGCCTCGGACAGAGCGAAAGGAGCTTTAGACGTTCTGGTCGCTTCTCCCCGAGGGGAGTTTCAATTCATATGCGGCCTGTGTTCGGCGAAAGGCTTTGTCAGCATTACCAGGGGACCCAGTGGAATAGCATCCTTTTCTTTCCCCCAGTGTGCAGACAGCTACGTGTGCGTACCTTCCCATCAACTCGGCACTGACAAGGACTATGATGCTCTCAGAAATGTCCTAGCTCTTTGGCGATCTGTCTCCCTCGACGACCTTGGAATTCTCCACAGAGTCACTCAGGAGATGGCAATGGCAACCCCGCGAGCCTTCCAAGACCTCGACTGTACATCTTTCCCTCCTAGACACATGTATGGTGGGGGTATTGTCATCCCATATGCTGTGATGAAATACGTCTCCGCACTGTACCAGACCATGAGCGAGTACGCGGACAACATTGCCATTGTAGACGAAAATAGGCCTCACATCAAAGTCTTGATCCAGAGCCCCTCTGAAAACATAGGTGAAATCACTGGGCATCTCTCAATCACCATACTCTATGGAACAACACTCTGGGACATATACACCAAACTCATCCATGGGCTGAGGCTTGCAGAGGGATGTGAGGAAGAAGACATTGACAGTCTTTCTACTGTCACACAGTTAAGCACCGAGGTGTTGATCAGGAGAACCCAGTTGAAGTTTATGTTGAATAACCATATGTCTTTAAGGGATTGGTATAACTTTTACTATGGGGCAACATGTATGGGTTAACAACAATTGCGTGATATGTGCAGGAGGACTATGTTATACAGTAATGTTTCACAAATATATTGAATAAAGGCAAAAGACACCATTGATTTGGTTTATTCATTTCAAGAAAAAGTACACTCTAGCTGTAACATTGTATAATATCTTACAGAGTATGTTATGAAAAGAGTTCACTATTCATATCCATAGCCTTGTGCTGAGAATATCGAACCCTCTTGTGTCCTTCGATCCTACTCCATCCTTGTCATTGTCTCCCCTCACATTAGGGGGAAGGTCGTGGCACAAAAGTTACATTCCTAGCCCCTCTCATGTAGTCAATCAACTCTCCTATGGTGTAGAAGTGTAGATTGGTCCCACATCGAAAGCCAGACCCATGGAACATGATTTTGTATACCTTTCCTTTCCCTGTTACAATGTCAAAGAGGTATCCAGAGCGATGTTCATCCATGTAACATACTGCAGCAGCAGGGTTGAAGTTTTCACTTTGCATACTCTTTAGACTGTTTAACAAGGCAGTGTGCTCACTTGACCCTGGGGACCTACCATTTGGCGACTGCCCAAGAGACAGTCCCCACCATGCACTCTTTAGTAACTGTATCATAGTATGCATCTCTTCCACTACACGTATGCAAGTCCCCTTGCTTTGACCACCAGGTATGGCTCTAGGTCTAGCCATCAGGTACCCTCCTGGGTAATTTGCAATCATGTCTTCTATAATTTTTGCTGGTTGACTGTATTCCCACTCTAGGAAGTCGGTGCATTTGTAACGGCCTCCAGTGACATATATGGCGAATGAGATAATGTCACAATCCCCTGTCTTCATCATACATGAACACACTCCTCCGGGCTCCGCTCCACGGTAGTCCGCTATGGCAAAAGCTCCCACCTTCACCTCGGGTCTATTGAGGAAAGATATCATTTGTTCCTCAGATACGGAACCCCACCAGTGGTCACCCAGTGACTCTACAAATGAAAGCCATGATCTGTCCAATAGAGGCCAGTTTCCATAGGTCACTTCCATCCCAGTCATTTCGAATGCACACTTGATATTTCTTCCCCAGTGCTGAGAGAGGCAAACTGTTAACAGATCCTAAGAACAGACCTTGCTATTTAACTGCCTCCCTGTAATGCTCGGTTGGGTAAACACAGAGAGTTGGACAGCACAGAAACAGTTGGACGAGTGCCCAGAGCTGGATAAACAAATAGAGCCGTTGCCTAGGTGAAGGGAAGATAAACAGACAGGGCTGGAGAAAGTAAGCCTGTGTGTACAGCATAGACAGGGTTGGATGAGGCTGTGTGGACAGCATAGACAAGGTTGGATGAGTGCCCAGGTGACGGGAAGATAAACAGACAGGGATGGAGAAAGTAAGCTTGTGTGGACAGCACAGACAAGGTTGGATGAGCATGTGTGGACAGCACAGACAAGGTTGGATGAGCCTGTGTGGACATCACAGACAAGGTTGGATGAGTGCCCAGGTGATGGAAAGATAAACAGACAGGGATGGAGAAAGTAAGCCTGTGTGGACAGCACAGAAACAGTTGGACGAGTGCCCAGAGCTGGATAAACAAATAGAGCCGTTGCCTAGGTGAAGGGAAGATAAACAGACAGGGCTGGAGAAAGTAAGCCTGTGTGTACAGCATAGACAGGGTTGGATGAGGCTGTGTGGACAGCATAGACAAGGTTGGATGAGTGCCCAGGTGACGGGAAGATAAACAGACAGGGATGGAGAAAGTAAGCCTGTGTGGACAGCACAGACAAGGTTGGATGAGCATGTGTGGACAGCACAGACAAGGTTGGATGAGCCTGTGTGGACATCACAGACAAGGTTGGATGAGTGCCCAGGGCTGGATAAACAAGTAGAGCTGTTGCCTAGGTGACGGGAAGATAAACAGACAGGGATGGAGAAAGTAAGCCTGTGTGGACAGCACAGAAACAGTTGGACGAGTGCCCAAGGTCTGGATAAACAAGTAGAGACTTGCCCAGGTGGTGGGGAGATACACAAGACAGGGCTGGAGAAAGTAAGCCTGTGTGGACACAACAGCCACCTAAAGATGAGTGGTAGACGAGTAGCTAAACACCCTAGCTTGGATGAATGGATAATGTGTGGATTTAGAGATAAGGTTGGATGAGTGCCCAGGGCTGGATAAACAAGTAGAGACTTGCCCAGGTGGTGGGAAGATACACAAGACAGGGCTGGAGAAAGTAAGCCTGTGTGGACAGGACAGAAACAGTTGGACGAGTGCCCAAGGGCTGGATAAACAAGTAGAGACTTGCCCAGGTGGTGGGGAGATACACAAGACAGGGCTGGAGAAAGTAAGCCTGTGTGGACACAACAGCCACTGTATGATGAGTGGTAGATGAGTAGCTAAACACCTTAGCTTGGATGAATGGATAATGTGTGGATTTAGAGACAAGGTTGGATGCACGCAAGTGGTTGAGTAACAGGCCAAGGATGAATAACCAAGGCATTGTGGCATGAATGGAGCCCTTTTGGATAGCACAGACACGGTTGGATGAAGCAGTACCGGGTGGATAGCCCAGCTATAATGACTTTGTGAAACATGTGTAGTTGCAACGGTACTGCTCTTTGTAATGTATGTGAATAAAAAGAACAAGGCTCTGACATGACTGGTGATACACTTTATTGATTGCATGTCAAAACAATGATATGTAATGTATATTACATTGACACATATACTGTCACAAATATTACTTGAGATGTACAGTAATACAATGGTCATGGCCTATACCTCTGGTCATACGGGCTAGTCTGTATGGAACGTTTGAGACTGGGTAGGCCTCCACTTGTCTCCACTGGTCCCCTCCTTCTCCCTCCTGTTACATCCATCTTGCTCATGCACAGGTCCTGTGTTGTAGAAAGGGGTCTTGGTACAAAGGAAACCTTTACAACCGTTGTCATATGGTCCAGCAAACTTGTCATTGAGTTAAAGTGTATATCTGTATCAAGCACAAACCCAGACTTATCAAACGTGACCTTGTATGGTTGTCCTTTTGCTGTTACAATTTCGAAGAGGTATCCATATTCCTCTTCATCCATGTAACAGATCGCTGCAGCTGGCTTGGGGTATTCATCTTCCATCTTTTTTAGGTCCTGTATAACATCAATGTGATTTGATGACATTGGGGAACTGCCCGTCGAATGTCCCCACCATGCACCCTCTAGTAGCTGTATCATTTCACGCATCCCTTCCACTACACATTTGCCAGACCAATTGTTCTGTTCATCAGGTATGTCTCTTGGTCTAGCCATCAAGTAACCGCTTGGGACTGCTTTAAGCACATCGGTTATTAGCTGAACAGGGTCACCTCTGTCCCAGTCTAGGAACTCAGTGCATTTGTAATAGCCTTGGGTGACGTGTATATCAAATGGGATGAGAGTATTGTCAGTGCTCTTCACCATACAGGAACACACTCCTCCCTGCATGTCACCAAAGTAGGCCGTGATGGCAATAGCTCCTACAGTAACTTCGGGTCTATTTAGGGATGACATTAGCTGCTCTTTAGAGACGGAGCCCCACCACCTCTCACCCAGCCATTCTACCAGTGGAAGCCAGGATCTGTTCAATAGAGGCCAGTTGCCATATTTCCTTTGCTTAGCGACACGGAGTGAGTCGAATTGTCTTCTCCCCATATAGGCCATCTTCCAACCACTTACCTATTTTGCTATGTGTATGTAATTGGTATCATAGTTCTTGTGATTCAGCCATTGTAAATAGTAGGAAAAGTGGAACCATACCCCAAAGCCGCACACTCTCACCAACCCCAGGAAAGGGCCTTATGTTTTCTAACTGTTGTTGCTAGAGACGTGGCTAGTTGCTCATCATGATTATGATCACATGCAGCCTTACGAACAGCTTTCACCTCTGTACAACCACACCTAACCCGTAACTTAACCCACTCATGAAAAGGTGTTTAACTGTGACACCTACTGCAACTGTCGCATTTAACAGCTAATCATGGACCTATATCTCCTTACCTCAGGCAATTGTGCATTTCCGACCTCTAATCATGTCAGAGGAGAGTGGTATAGAAACTGACAATAGCGAGCTGAGCCTGGTAGGAGAGACGCATGTTATATCATACTCTATAGACACCTCTTTCATAGACCATACTCATCACAGGCATTTAACTTGTACTGATTCTAACACTCGTCTCTATTCCACAGGTATCTACCATAATCCTGACCCGTTCTGTAGGTACTCGGTTTGATGTCCTTTCATTCACTGTTGTAAAGTATACCATGTATAAGTGATACATTTCCCATGTCTTTAATACACATTCAGGAGAGTGATTACATACTATCGTCTGACGATGAGGGACCTAGGAACCTTGTCTTGGAACAAGCTCCTCCACTGTTGCCCCCAGAAGTCGTCAACCGGCCTCAACCTCACCTAGCATTACCTCCTCTTCCCCAGTTGAACAATGCAGAAGATGAAATGGTAGATATGGTAGTGTATACTGTGATGACACTTTTGCTTGTGTGTATGACTTGTTGGTAATGTGGTTATGTCTCTTTCGCTCAAGTATATGGCCGATGATGAGGATGGAGCTGATGCGGATGGAGATTATGATGATGGAGATGACTAGGTTGCAATGTGTTGAGATCTAACTACACTGAACCCATTTTATTCATTTTTGAGCTGCCACTATGTCCTACTTTTGGTATGGATGTATGTAGATGTTATGTACTCTGTAAATAAATGTGACCTGGTATTCTTGCTCAGGATATTATTGTCTTTATTCACAGAAGGATATGGACATTGAATAATACACCACAAGCACTTTGTAATGGCACATTTACCAAGCGATATGACAGTGATTACATATGCTCTCCACCTATATCTTTCCTACTCTAGACATTGTGTCTGGCATCTGTGACACCTGGGTGACGTTGCAGGCCTTCATCCCCAAAGATGTGGTTCTTTGGTCGGGCAACAAAGGTTGCATCTTCAAGGCAGCAGATGCGGGAAAGAATAGATGTGATATATGGAAAGTGTACACCTGTCCCAATCGTAAACCCCAAGTTATCAAACGTCACCTTGAATCTCTTTCCCTTGGCAGTTACAATATCAAACAGGTATCCCAAACTGTCCTCATTCATATAATGGATTGCGGCAGCTGGGTTGGTGTGCTTGTTTGTCCTCATTCGTAGAAGCTCTATCACTTTACCATGTGGTGGGGACATTTCCAAACTGAGGAATGCAGCTCCCCACCATGAGCCTTTTATCAGCTTTACAATATAACGCAGCTCGTCCACAATTTGTGTCATAGCAAAGTATTTGGGGTCATGAGCCATCCACCTGGGTCTACGTAGCAAGTGTCCTTCTCCCAGTTTACGCACCAGAACTTTCATAATGTCAATAGGAGTTGAAAATAGACCTTGTACCATATCGGTACAGATGTACCTGCCTCGACTAATAACAACAGTAAAGGTCATGACTGAATCCTGTGTCTTCACCATAATCGAACACACTCCTCCTTGCATGCCACCGAAGTGTGCTGCGACGACAATGTCCCCTTTGCGACTGTTAGATGTATCCATGAATGTGATAATCTGCTCTTTAGAGACTGATCCCCACCAGCGCTCCCCCAGCCATTCTAGGAAGGAATGCCATGATGTGTTCAGTATAGACCAACTAAGCATGCTTTCCATCGAATGTTGCTTTCTCGAATCTTCCACAGCTGGAATCGAGTCGTGACCATCTTCACAGTAAACCTGTAACTCGCCACCCTCTTCGCTGTAGTCTTCGTTGCTGTCCACCACCTCGCCATCGTCAACCTCTTCATCGTACACGTCTTCACAGTCCACCACCTCGTCGTCGTAAACCTCTTCATCGTACACGTCGTCACAGTCCACCACCTCGTCATCATCGACTTCTTCACATTCCACGACAGCGCCGGTGTCAACCTCTTCACCATAGACCTCTTCACAGTAGACCACCTCTTCGTCGTCAACCTGTTCACTGTAGAGCTGTTCACTGTCGACGTCTTGGGTGTGGACCTCGTAGTCTGACTCCTCGGAATCGTAAATGTCGTAGTCCACAAGACTATCGGTTGAACGGGGACTGGTTTCAGCCTCTTGGTCTCTGGTATCCTCCATGTCAGCACCGGGAGTATCTCGGTTATGGGTATAGTCCTCTTGACAATTGTCCTGATAATCATCACACATCCAATCCTCGTAGTCACCTGCCATGTCCGCTCCCGAACTGCTTTCGGAATCAGATGATTTGGAGCCTGAGGACCTAACTGCTTGTGGTATATGGCTGTTCCCAATCTCATAACCCTGGCAGTAACCGTAACAAGACTGAGTCTGAGGCCTCTTGACACAAACGACTGTCTCGTAATGGTTCCGACTATTCTCCAAATATATGCCCTGCTTAGACACCTCTAAACCATTAGATCTGTATTCAATCCAACGGTTGGTATAGTATGTATATATGCTTACCCCCAACATGTCTGCAGCTGCTTGAATCTCCACTTCGGTCGCCCAACTACCTAAACAATTCATGTTGGACTCCGTGATGTACTCTGACACTGAACGGTAACACACTCTCAGGATGGTCCTATACATATGTTGTTTGCTCTGTAGCTGCTGCACCACCGCATTTCGAATTGGCTCATGGTACTCCTCTGTACCACACAGTGCTTCACTGACCGCTCTGAAGAAACAATTTCCGTCACCTTTTATTTTCACATTCTTACACGGAGCACCTAACACACCAGACGCAGTATGACTGAGAGACCTCTTCTTGCACTGCACCTTCAGCCTAGTGCACAGCAGCTGGGCATCTTCAACTGTAACAGGGTTGAACTGCAGCTCTCTGCATGTGCTGCCACTAACAAAGTCAATGTCCGAGTCGTCGCTACTGTCATTCTCCTTTGCTGTATTACAATATCTGAGTGTATAGAAAGACTCTGATTTCCCATGTGCCATTGTACACTCTGTTCTGCTTCCTGAGAGACGTCAGTATGGTCATTAATATATCGCTTTGGCCCCTATTGTCAAAGACCCACAGTTCTGCAGACTGAGCCATGATAGGGCGGGCCAAAGGAAAGCGTCATCAATCACACAGAGCTTAACAGAAGCCACAGGAGCCTATAAGGCTTCCATGCTTGCTGACTGAGTCATAATAGGGCGGGCCTAAGGAAAGCGTCATCAAACACACAGAGCTTGACAGAAGCCACAGGAGCCTATAAGGCTTCCATGGTTGCTGACTGAGTCATGATAGGGCGGGCCTAAGGAAAGCCTCATCAAACACACAGAGCTTGACAGAAGCCGCAGGAGCCTATAAGGCTTCCAGGCTTGCTCACTGTGAGGGCTTGGGTAGCCTTGTTATAGTTTATAATGCTGTTGAATGCAAGTAAAAAATAAAGTATGCTCAGACAAGCAACTGTCAAGTGTTACCAACTGTACTTTATTGATAAAAGAGGTCCACATCACCATAGTACCAAATGAATACAATATAACATTTCAACTGTTAGGATAATTACATCTCCCCCATACTTTCTCGGAGCAGTGTCAGATTCAGAACTCAGGTCCCCCATCCATACCACGATATTCTCCGTCAAGGTCAAGTCCCCCATCCACACCCAGGTAGTCTTCTTCAAGCACAGGTCCATCACTGATTACACTGTGCTTTTCGTACAGATGCATACATAGAGACAAGTGGATTGTTGCAACGAAGATGAACAGGTTACCCATAATAGTCCTACTTGTTATAGCTGATACCTCTTCCCCAGTGTTGATAAATGTAAACTCTTGTAACAACCCAAACTGACTTATAAGTACTTCCCTGTATTAGTGCGTTGGCTAGAACATCAAGTGTTGGATAACTGATACGTGGTTTGCTACACTACTGAAAGCTGGATCTATTGTCACAGCCTCCAAATTCCACAGACAGGATACAACATAAAGTTTTGGATAACTGAGAGGTTGTGGTGGACACTCACAGATTCAACATTACGGCCAAGGGCCCTGTGTGCGAAGTGACAGGCTGTCCCCCGTACTGCCCTTGGGCCCCGTGTGAGTTTGGGTATTGATTCTAAAAACGCCCCCCCCTCCTGCACTACCTTCCCTTGGTTGTGGATATTGTGCCTTTTGGGTATGGTTGTTGTTACATAACCCTCCCGTTGTCCTTCTATTATGCCTAGCACACAGTGTCCCCCCCCGGGGTCACTCTGTCCCGTCTTGGCTAAAGGCCCAGTGGGCACAAGTGTGACAGTATGGGTGTGAACAGCCTTTGCAGATGTATTTCTTACACCTGCAGCACGCTGTGTGTGTCTTGGCGTCCTTCTTGGGTGGGCAGACCTGACACCTCTTCCTCTTACTCGCCCCCAGTGGGGCGGCCGGGGCGGCGGCGGCGGCCGGGCCGGCGGCTCGCTCGCGGGCCTGCGGACGAGCCTTGGCGGATACACGCTCGCCCCGTATGACTTTGACAAGTGCGGACGCGGCTTCGGTGCGGGGGAGACGCTGCCTTCTTTGGATCAAGGGCTTCACGAGCGCCTTTCCGAGCTGCTCCAGGAACACCCTCCTCTTGTTCCGCTTCCCGGGCATCCAGTCGGGGTTGATCTCTCGCCATATGACAAAGGCGTTGTAGGAGGACACGTCGAGGATGTTGTGGAAGATGACCAGGGGCCAGCGGGCGGTCATCCGTCTGCAGCTGTAGGTCCCGACCACCTTGTCTAGGTTGTCCACGCCGCCCTTGTTGCAGTTGTAGTCTAGGATGAGGGCCGGCTTCCGGTCTCGGCGATCGCTGACGTCGGGCTCCGCGTGCCGCGTGCTCAGAAGCAGCACGTTCTTATTTCTCTTTGCCAGGTAGGACACTAGAGTGGCGGTGGGCGTGAAGGCGAACCTGGAGGACGAGACCTGTCTGCCCTTGGACTGGAGCAGCGCGGGAGGGAGCTCGGGCTTGTTCTTTCGCACCGTGCCCACCATGGTGAGGTTCCTCTCGAGGAGCCGCTGCCCGAGTTCGTAGGAGGTGAAGAAATTGTCACACGTGACGTTGTGACCGGCCGGCAGTCCCTCGGTCAGATCGAGGACGACGCGCGCGCCCTGGTTCTTCTCGGGGCATCCGCCGGCCGCCTTGCCGGTGTACACTTGCATCTTCCAAGCGTAGCTGGACTTGGCGTCGCAGGCCACCCACGACTTGATGCCGTATTTGGCCGGCTTGCTGGGAATGTACTGTCGGAAAGGACAGCGTCCTTGAGGCGAGGGAGAGGGGAGGGAGAGGAGAGGGAGAGGAGAGGGAGAGGAGAGGGAGAGGAGATTAGCAGGAGATTAGCAGCAGCGTCATCGTTACAGGCTCACCATCGGGGCGCACTGCGTTTACGTTACACGCAGCCGCCGACGCCGCCGCCCGTGCCACTGCCCATTGCTACTGCTGCCCATTGCTACTACTGCCGATTGCTACCGCTGCCCGTGCTACTACTGCCCGTGCTCTCTACGCTACGCGTACATACACAGATACATTGACTGCTACCGCTCTCTATGCACAGATACATAGACTGCCCGTGCTCTCTACGCCACGCGTACATACGCAGATACATTGACTGCTACCGCTCTCTATGCACAGATACATAGACTGCCCGTGCTCTCTACGCCACGCGTACAAACACAGATACATAGACTGCCCGTGCTCTCTACGCTACGCGTACGTACACAGATGCATAGACGGTACCTCTGAACGGGACCAGTTGTTCGTCCACCGTCACTTCGGGCCCCGGGTTGTAGAGGGCCTGCAGCCGCTCCTCCCACAGGTCCCACACCTCTCTCACGGCCGCCAGTCTGTCGGTGGCGAGTCTCGCGGGTCTCGACTGGCGGTCGTCGAATCGCAGCAGCCTCGAGTACTTGTGAAACGCCTTGAGCGGCATGGTGGCGCGGAACACGGTCCTGCCGCTCTCGGCGTCCCACAGGCTGGCCGCGGCCTCGCCTCGGGACCTGTAGACGCCGGCTAGGATCAGCAGCCCTACGTAGGCGCGCAGGTCGGTGGAGTCCATGGGTCGCCAGCCGTCGCCGTATTTTCTCACCCCCTGCAGATTGGTCATGTCCACGATGATCCTTTCTATCGCCGGTGTGACAAACAGCCGGAAGGCGGACTCGATGTCGAGCGCTCGCGACGCGGCGTAGGCCGTGGGGCCCGGCGTCACGGCGGGGCAGGGCGGGCGGATGGCGCGGGGTCGGTCCGGGCCGCGATAGGCCGCGGAGGACCATTTGATTTTGCCGTTTTTCGACAGCAACGTCTCCCTTTCTCGCTCTGGCTCTCTGGCTCTGTCTGGCTCTCTGTCTCGCTCTCGGGCAGCGGCCGCGTCTCCCTCCGGCTCTTCCTCCGGCTCTTCCTCCGGCTCTTCCTCCGAAGAGGAGCACGACCGCGAGGCCGAGTCGTCTCCGTAGTCGTCCGCGTCGCGCTCGGGGTTGTATTCCTCACCGTCTTCATCTTCCGAAACGTCCTCCTCTTCGGAATCGCAGTAGTCTTCTTCGTCTTCTTGGTCGACGCTGGAGGATATCTGTTCCAGGACCTGAGCCGCGCTGAAACCGGGACTGCGAGGCGTCGTAGGCGGAGGCAACACGCTCGACGGGGTCGTATTCCTCGTCGCCGTCGTCCTCGTCGTCGTCGTCCTCATCATCGTCCTCATCTTGTTCTTCTTGTTGTTGTTGTTGTTGTTCTTGTTGTTGTTCTTGTTCTTCTTCTTCTTCCTGACAATATTAGTAGGCTCTCTACGCCCTGCTTACTGTCGTAGGCGGAGGGCTCACGCTCGGCGGGGTCGTATTCCTCCTCGTCGTCGTCCTCGTCGTCGTCCTCTTCTTCTTCTTCTTCTTCTTCCTGACAATATTAGTAGCCTCTCTACGCCCTGCTTACGGTGGCCACGTGAATGGGAAGGGGCACGCGAATGGACGAGGCGCGTGGTCGGCCCTGCCTGCTCCTTCGGCCCTTCGACCCTTCGCCCCTTCGGCCCTTCGGCCCCTTGGCCCCTTCGGTCCCATCCGGGACGCTCGGCTGGCCTACCCGCGTGATAGCACCGAGGTCGTGCACAGAGTTGGTGGGGACAACTGGTCCCTGCCGGGGTCACTCCGACCCGGCCCAGACAGAGGGGAACAACTCCTAACACAGGCCCCGGGTCACTCCGACCCGGCTCAGACAGGGGTAGGAGGGGAGGGTTTACAACATACACCTTGCTAACGCCGCCGGGGTCTCTCTGACCCCAGGCCCCCGGAACAGAGGGGAACAACTCATAACGCAGGGCTTACAACAGGGCTCGGGTCACTGTGACCTGGCCCAGACAGGGGTAGGAGGGTTACAACATACACCTTGCTAAACGCTGCCGGGGTCTCTCTAACCCACACAGACACTGGGAATCGACTCGGAACGCTGGCCGGTGGTCACTCTGTCCCGCCGAGGCAAGGGGAAGGTTGTCTAACAACAGCCATACCCGAAAGGCACAATTTCCACAACCAAGGGAAAGTAGTTTGTAGGGGGGCGTTTTTAGATTCGATATCCAAACTCACACGGTGCCCAAGGGCCCGTTTGGGGGCAGACACGCCGTATTCGACACAGGCCCTTGCCCGGAATGTTGAGAATGTCAATTTTGGGGCAGGACCTTTTACTAGTATCCAGCAGGTGGTGGTGTTGGGTCACTGTGACCCCGGCCTGCCGGGGTCTCTCTGACCCACACAGACACGGGGGAAGCGACAGGTGACGCTGCCGAGGGTCACTCTGACCCCTCTGACGTCACTATGACCCCGCCCACACAGGGGCAGGGGCAGGAGGGTTACAACATACACCTTGCTAACGCCGCCGGGGTCACTCTGACCCCTCTGACGTCACTATGACCCCGCCCACACAGGGGCAGGAGGGTTACAACATACACCTTGCTAACGCTGCCGGGGTCACTCCGACCCACACACAGACACGGGCAATCAACTCGGAACTGCCCGGGGTCGCTCTGACCCGCCGAGACAACGGGAGGGTTAAAGACAAGACGAAAAAACACGAACTTCACTATAACTAACAAAACAACAAACGGAGTAGACAGACCTGGACAACGAACTTACATTAAACACGAAGAACGCACGAACAGGGAAAATAGACTACACAAAATGACGATGTACAAAAACAAACCGAACAGTCCCGTATGGTGCGACAAACACTGACACAGGAGACAACCACCCACAAGAACACTGTGAAACAACCTACCTAAATATGACTCTCAATTAGAGGAACGCCAAACACCTGCCTCTAATTAAGAGCCATACCAGGCAACCCTTAAACCAACATAGAAACAGAAAACATAGAATGCCCACCCAAACTCACGTCCTGACCAACTAACACATACAACAAACTAACAGAAATAGGTCAGGAACGTGACATAATCTAATATATTAGTAAATGTTACGTACGCCTCTTGGTGGAGGGAACGTATCACCCTGCTACAACTCAACTCCCCGTGGAGTGAAAAAGGTATGTGACTGTAGGTGCGGAGAAGGACGACAAAGCTGAGAAAAGTTATCGTTTACAGGGAATTTATTTCCTTCACACGGTAAAGTGCAGACAAGGGGCTGGACGCAACCAAAGAAAGTAAAAGTTAGAGCCTCCTCTCCTACCCACTACTTACCTAACTTAGCACCACCTGGCACGCTAACCAAAATACAGGGGGTGGTCCGCCCAGGTCTTACCTAGTGTGCATAGACAGTAAATACTACAGGTTATGTATGCCCAAAGGCCTCTTGCCTAAACACTCCCAAGGTGCCTTCCCCTTCCCCCCCCTGGGAATAAATTAAACAGAATAATTCACCAAACTTAGTGAACAATTTAAATAAACAAAAAAAACACTAAGTCTAACGGCGTACAAATCCCTCTGCAGGAGCAGCTACAAATGACTTTACAACACTTTCTGAGCAACGGCCAACACAGCACACGAAAGAAGCTCCGAACAAAGGAACACTGGCTTTTCAAGCTGCAGAGGAGTCGCTAATCGATGAGCCAGCTGTATCCCCTGACGCGAGGGCGGAATCAGAGCTCCAATCTGCAATGGGGCCGACCAATCAGCTGCTTGGAATCCAGGAAGCCATCCTGAAATACACACACACACACACACACACACATACAAACCCACAACAACACAGAAACTGTGTAACGTAACAGTAAAGATAATATTAAATTGATTTATGAGACGTTTTAAATGTAGAGGTTCCAAAAGGCATCAGCGGTTTTTTATTGGTGGAGGACTGGAGATGATAAACTTTATTTATTTTTATTAATTGTAAATTACCGCGAGAATGGCAGTCTTTTGCATAACAATAACCAGCTGACAGAATTTCACGAGCACCACAGTCGTAACTCTGCCCATCTTTTAATCACTCCCTCATCCCTCTGTTTCTGTTTCCTGTTGCGTCTGGAATTTATTGGAGTCAGAGACGTCAAACTCACATTAAAAGGTCAAGGGTTAAGGAATCGGGTCACATGCATGTCATCACATGATGGATTTTGTATTCCCTTGTAAATATGAACCTTTTCTACCCTGAGGGGTAAACACTAACACAGCCTTTTATGTAAAGGCTGTTTTAGGCAAAGGCTGTGTTAGGGCCAATGCAAATAGTCCGGGTTGCCATTTGATTAGCTTTTCAGGAGTCTTATGGCTTGGGGGTGGAAGCTGTACAGAAGCCTGCTGGATCAAGACTTGGTACTCCGGTACTGCTTGTCGTTGGGTAGCAGAAAGAACAGTCCACGATCAGGATGGCTGGAGTCCTTGACAACTCCTAGGGCCTTCCTCTGACACCGCCTGGTATAGAGGTTCTGGATGGCAGGAAGCTTGGCACCGGTGATGTACTGGGCCGTACGCACTACCCTTTGTAGTGCCTTGCGATCGGAGACCGAGCAGTTACCATACCAGGCAGTGATTCAACCAGTCAGGAATGCACTCGATGGTGCAGCTGTAAAAACCTTTTGAGGATCTGAGGACCCATGCCAAATCTCTTCAGTCTTCTGAGGGGGAATAGGTTTTGTCGTGCCCTCTTCACGACTGTCCTGGTGTGTTTGGACCATGTCAGTTTGTTGGTGATGTGGACACCAAGGAACTTGAAGCTCTCAACTTGCTCCACTACAGCCCCGTTGATGAGAATGGGGGCGTGCTCTGTCCTCCTTTTCCTGTAGTCCACAATCATCTGCTTTGTCTTGGTCACTATGAGGGTGAGGTTGTTGTCCTGGCACCACATGGTCAAGTCTCTGACCTCCTCCCTATAGGTCGTCTCATCATTGTTGGTTATCAGGCCTACCACTATTGTGTCATCAGCAAACTGAATGATGGTGTTGGAGTCGTACCTGGCCGTACAGTCATGAGTGAACAGGGAGTACAGCAGGGGACTGAGCACGCACCCCTGATGGGCCCCCGTGTTGATGGCGGATGTGTTGTTACCTACCCTTACCACCTGGTGGCGGCCCGTCAGGAAGTCAAGTTGCAGAGGGAGGTGTTTAGTCCCAGGGTCCTTAGCTTAGTGATGAGCTTTGAGGGCCACTATTGTGTTGAACGCTGAGCTGTTACCATAAGTGTTATCTCTGCAAACATTGGGGGGGGGGGGGTATTGGGGGGGGGGGGGTATTCTAGGGCACAGGTTGAATCCCTAAACTTTGTTGTTGTTGTTGTTTATCAGATGGATGAAACAACAAAAACAGTACGAGTATTGACAGCTATTAACAATCTGCTGAAACAAAACAGGATGGTAAAGGGAGTACAACCATGCCCGTATTGCAATGATCTAATATAGGTTTAATGTAGATAGATGGGCTGTTGCATAATATCAAAGTTCATTTAGGAACATACACGTGAAGTAAATTGAAAAATGAGCACATTGTTGTTTTTGATTCATTTAAAGACAATACATTTGTTCCATAAATCATGGTTGGTTTTGAAACGTTGCATACGAATTATTTTATCATTGGAGAGTTTGTGTCATAGTTTGTGTGGGAAAAGTTGGAAGCGATGCCCAGCCTTAGTAATTGTGTTGTCAAGCTGTGCCAGAAAGAACACATTTATTTGGAACGTTCTGTTGTTTTGGTTGTCTTGGGTGCCATGACAACAACTGGTTGGAGTGACAGTTAATCCCAGAATGCTATTCTTGACTTGAAAGGCTGTTTCAAGTTAAATGAAATCGAACAACCAACTATGCCAGAAATATCTAGTATGCAAAGATTCATCATTTAGATTTTATATAAATTGTTCAACTCTGAATATGACAGCAATGAGGTAAGAGTGCCAGTACCTACGTGATGTTTACAATCCTGCCAGTTTACAATTCTCTGTTCTACTACTTGATTGAGTGATTAATGTCATTGATTGGCCATAGTTAGAATAACTAGTCTCTGGTTAAAAGAGAACTTTAAAAACCAGCGGATACCTTAGTCTCCCTGGTCTGGAGATTGCCTATACATTGAAGGTTCTTTCCTTCAGAGAACAGGTGTCATGTTTCTCTTTGTGTTCTAGAAACCCTGGTATTTGTGTTCTAGAACCCCTGGTCTCTAGTGAACAGAAACTCCACTGGTCTTTGTGTTCTAGAACCCCTGGTCTCTAGTGAACAGAAACTCCACTGGTCTTTGTGTTCTAGAACCCCTGATCTCTAGTGAACAGACAATCCCCTGGTCTTTGTGTTCTAGAACCCCTGGTCTCTAGTGAACAGAAACTCCACTGGTCTTTGTGTTCTAGAACCCCTGGTCTCTAGTGAACAGAAACTCCACTGGTCTTTGTGTTCTAGAACCCCTGGTCTCTAGTGAACAGAAAATCCACTGGTCTTTGTGTTCTAGAACCCCTGGTCTCTAGTGAACAGACAATCCCCTGGTCTTTGTGTTGTAGAACCCCTGGTCTCTAGTGAACAGAAGATCCACTGGTCTTTGTGTTCTAGTACCCCTGGTCTCTAGTGAACAGAAGATCCACTGGTCTTTGTGTTCTAGAACCCCAGGTCTCTAATGAACAGAAAATCCACTGGTCTTTGTGTTCTAGTACCCCTGGTCTCTAGTGAACAGAAGATCCACTGGTCTTTGTGTTCTAGAACCCCTGATCTCTAGTGAACAGACAATCCCCTGGTCTTTGTGTTCTAGAACCCCTGGTCTCTAGTGAACAGAAGATCCACTGGTCTTTGTGTTCTAGTACCCCTGGTCTCTAGTGAAAAGAAGATCCACTGGTCTTTGTGTTCTAGAACCCCTGGTCTCTAGTGAACAGAAGATCCACTGGTCTTTGTGTTCTAGAACCCCTGGTCTCTAGTGAACAGAAAATCCACTGGTCTTTGTGTTCTAGAACCCCTGGTCTCTAGTGAACAGAAGATCCACTGGTCTTTGTGTTCTAGAACCCCTGGTCTCTAGTGAACAGAAGATCCACTGGTCTTTGTGTTCTAGAACCCCTGGTCTCTAGTGAACAGAAGATCCACTGGTCTTTGTGTTCTAGAACCCCTGGTCTCTGTTCCACAGCTGCTTCTGTTGTTCCACTCATGTGGTTCAGGGTCCCTAGTGTGTCTGATTGGACGGGACACTGTCTGGTCAGTGTCTGATTTGACGGGACACTGTCTGGTCAGTGTCTGATTGGACGGGACACTGTCTGGTCAGTGTCTGATTTGACGGGACACTGTCTGGTCAGTGTCTGATTGGACGGGACACTGTCTGGTCAGTGTCTGATTGGACGGGACACTGTCTGGTCAGTGTCTGATTTGACGGGACACTGTCTGGTCAGTGTCTGATTGGACGGGACACTGTCTGGTCAGTGTCTGATTGGACGGGACAGTGTCTGGTCACTGTCTGATTTGACGGGACACTGTCTGGTCAGTGTCTGATTGGACGGGACACTGTCTGGTCAGTGTCTGATTGGACGGGACACTGTCTGGTCAGTGTCTGATTGGACGGGACACTGTCTGGTCACTGTCTGATTGGACGGGACACTGTCCGGTCAGTGTCTGATTGGACGGGACACTGTCTGGTCAGTGTCTGATTGGACGGGACACTGTCTGGTCAGTGTCTGATTGGAGGGGACACTGTCTGGTCAGTGTCTAATAGGACACATTGATTTCCAATGATTTCTTTGGAGTCGTACGTTTCCAGGCACCTGAGGTGATACGTCGTACGTTGCCAGGCAGCGGAGGTGATACGTCGTACGTTGCCAGGCAGCGGAGGTGATACGTCTTACGTTGCCAGGCAGCGGAGGTGATACGTCGTACGTTGCCAGGCAGCGGAGGTGATACGTCGTACGTTGCCAGGCAGCGGAGGTGATACGTCGTACGTTGCCAGGCAGCGGAGGTGATACGTCGTACGTTGCCAGGCAGCGGAGGTGATACGTCGTACGTTGCCAGGCAGCGGAGGTGATACGTTGTACGTTGCCAGGCAACGGAGGTGATACGTCGTTCGTTGCCAGGCAGCGGAGGTGAGACGTCGTACGTTGCCAGGCAGCGGAGGTGAGACGTCCTCTTCCAGAAAAAAATCCATCTATTTTCACAGACTGAAAAAAAATGCAAATGTGTTGAATTTTTGACGGGCTGACGGAAACGGTAGCCAATAAGAAGGGAGGACACAGACCACGAACCGAAATGAATCCACTGTGAAATGGCGTTCGTTTTCCTCTGATCGTTTTGGCCGCGCCCTAAAAGAGGGATAAGGGAGACTGAAACCTTCCAGTCTAATATGTGTATGAAATTATAACAAAGTGAATATACGGTATAGAAAATATTTAGGTCAAAGGGAAGAGGTTTATGGAGGATTTATGGCAGGTAGCCTAGTGGTTAGAGTGTAGAGGTGGCAGGTAGTCTAGTGGTTAGAGTGTAGAGGTGGCAGGTAGCCTAGTGGTTAGAGTGTAGGGGTGTCAGGTAGCCTAGTGGTTAGAGTGTAGGGGTGTCAGGTAGCCTAGTGGTTAGAGTGTAGTGGTGGAAGGTAGACTAGTGGTTAGAGTGTAGAGGGGGCAGGGTAGCCTAGTGGTTAAAGTGTAGGGGTGGCAGGTAGCCTAGTGGTTATTGTGTAGGGGGGGGGGGGTAGGTATCCTTGTGGTTAGAGTGTAGGGGGGCAGGTAGTCTAGTGGTTAGAGTGTAGAGGAGGCAGGTAGCCTAGTGGTTAGAGTGTAGAGGTGGCAGGTAGCCTAGTGGTTATAGTGTAGGGGTGGCAGGTAGTCTAGTGGTTAGAGTGTAGGGGTGTCAGGTAGTCTAGTGGTTAGAGTGTAGGGGTGTCAGGTAGCCTAGTGGTTAGAGTGTAGAGGTGGCAGGTAGTCTAGTGGTTAGAGTGTAGGGGTGTCAGGTAGTCTAGTGGTTAGAGTGTAGGGGTGGCAGGTAGTCTAGTGGTTAGAGTGTAGAGGGGGCAGGTAGTCTAGTGGTTAGAGTGTAGAGGAGGCAGGTAGTCTAGTGGTTAGAGTGTAGGGCCGGCAGGTAGTCTAGTGGTTAGAGTGTAGGGGTGTCAGGTAGTCTAGTGGTTAGAGTGTAGGGGTGTCAGGTAGCCTAGTGGTTAGAGTGTAGAGGGCAGGTAGTCTAGTGGTTAGAGTGTAGAGGCAGTAACCAAAAGGTTGTTGGCTTCAAATCCCCAAACCGACCAGAGCCGAAGGTAAAACAAGGTAACAAGGTAAAAGTCGTCCTGTCTCTGAACAAGGCAGTTAACCCACTGTGCCTAGGCCGTCATTGTAAATAATAATTTGTTCTTAACTGACTTGCCTAGTTAAATAAAGGTTAAATAAAAATCGAATAAAACCATTTCAATAATAAAATAGAAATACTTTGCATAAAACCAGCCAGGTTCCGTGTCCCCCCCCCCCCCCCCCGCCCTCACTCACTCCTGCCATACATTACGCACACCTGCCTTCCCTCGTTACGCGCATCAGCGATATTGGCCTCACCTGGACTCAGTTTATTTCCTCCCATATATTTGTCAGTTCCCTGCTCTGATCCCTGCTGCTGCACTACTTGTTTTTTGTCTGTGTTTCCTGTTTGCTGCCACTGTTCCTGTCTCGTTCCATGTCCGTTTCCTGTCTCATTCCATGTCCGTTCCTGTCTCGTTCCATGTCCGTTTCCTGTCTCGTTCCATGTCCGTTTTCTGTCTCGTTCCATGTCCGTTTCCTGTCTCGTTCCATGTCCGTTTCCTGTCTCGTTCCATGTCTGTTCTATATTAAATGTTTGACTCCCCGTACCTGCTTAGTCTCTCCAGCGTCATCCCATGTGACAAAAACCAAAATGTTCCTTAACAGTACATTAACAGTCGGCTCAAAATTTGGTAGCAACAAAAGTGTTAAACAAATAAAAATATATCTTATATTTGAGATTCTTCAAAGTAGCAACCTTTTGCCTTGATGACAGCTTTGCACACTCTTGGCATTAATGTAGAAGTGTTTAGAAACATTATATTCTTATTTACAATAAAAAATTACTCCAAAATGACACAATACATTATTTACTATTCATTTCTATTGGGAACAAAATAATCTGAAACACAACCAAAACAAACAGCAAATGAATCCAAGAAGCTCGATGTAATCATTGCGTGCTAGAAATATGGGAACAAACACTTAACTTGTGACTACTTTAATACACATATAAGAGAATTTGTCTCAATACTTTCTCGTCCGAAAACCTCTGTAATTGTTAAACGGTTTACCCTCAAATTAAATCTGACAGTCTGCACTTTAACCTCATATTCATTCATTTCAAATCCAAAGTTTTCTCTCTGCCTGGGAATCTGACCCCATTACGGGGGCTGAGTCACCGGTTTACTTAATGCTCTCCGATGCTGTTCCTAAGAAAGAGGAATCATGTATTGGCCAGGCTTTTATCATTATACTCGACTTGAGTGGGTTGAGTCAATGACGTGATCTTCCTGTCCGGTTTTGCACCCCCTCAGACTCGTGTGGAGAAGATCTTTGTGGGCTATACTCAGCCTTGTCTCAGGGTAGTAAGTTAGTGGTCTGTTGATATCCCTCTAGTGGTGTGGGGGCTATACTCAGCCTTGTCTCAGGGTAGTGGTCTGTTGATATCCCTCTAGTGGTGTGGGGACTATACTCAGCCTTGTCTCAGGGTAGTAAGTTAGTGGTCTGTTGATATCCCTCTAGTGGTGTGGGGACTATACTCAGCCTTGTCTCAGGGTAGTAAATTAGTGGTCTGTTGATATCCCTCTAGTGGTGTGGGGACTATACTCAGCCTTGTCTCAGGGTAGGAAGTTGGTGGTCTGTTGATATCCCTCTAGTGGTGTGGGGACTATACTCAGCCTTGTCTCAGGGTAGTAAATTAGTGGTCTGTTGATATCCCTCTAGTGGTGTGGGGACTATACTCAGCCTTGTCTCAGGGTAGTAAGTTAGTGGTCTGTTGATATCCCTCTAGTGGTGTGGGGACTATACTCAGCCTGGTCTCAGGGTAGTAAGTTAGTGGTCTGTTGATATCCCTCTAGTGGTGTGGGGACTATACTCAGCCTTGTCTCAGGGTAGTAAGTTAGTGGTCTGTTGATATCCCTCTAGTGGTGTGGGGACTATACTCTGCCTTGTCTCAGGGTAGTAAGTTGGTGGTATGTTGATATCCCTCTAGTGGTGTGGGGACTATACTCAGCCTTGTCTCAGGGTAGTACGTTGGGGGTCTGTGCTTATCTGGTGGTGTGGGGGCTGTGCTTCGGCAAAGTCGGTGTGCACTATCCTCAAACAATAGCATGGTATTTTTTCACTGTAATAGCTACTGTAAATTGGACACTACATTTAGATTAACAAGAAGTTAAGCACTACTTTAGACGAGAGCCCTATGACACCCTATTCCCTATATAGTGCACTACTTTAGACCAGGGCCTATATGGCTCCCTATTCCCTACGTAGTGCACTACTTTAGACCAGAGCCCTATGGAACCCTATACCCTATGTAGTGCACTACTTTAGACCAGAGCCCTATGGAACCCTATTCCCTACGTAGTGCACTACTTTAGACTAGGGCCCATATGGCTCCCTATTCCCTATGTAGTGCACTACTTTAGACCAGAGCCCTATGGCACCCTATTCCTGATATAGGGCACTACTTTAGACCAGGGCCCTATGGAACCCTATTCCCTACGTAGTGCACTACTTTAGACTAGGGCCTATATGGCTCCCTATTCCCTATGTAGTGCACTACTTTAGACCAGAGCCCTATGGCACCCTATTCCTGATATAGGGCACTACTTTAGACCAGGGCCCTATGGCACCCTATTCCCTACGTAGTGCACTACTTTAGACCAGGGCCCTATGGCTCCCTATTCCCTATGCAGTGCACTACTTTAGACCAGAGCCCTATGGCACCCTATTCCTGATATAGGGCACTACTTTAGACCAGGGCCCTATGGCTCCCTATTCCCTACGTAGTGCACTACTTTAGACCATGGCCCATACAGTCGAGTCTGCGTTTATCGGTGACTATTGCAACGAGATCTCATAATTTCCCTTTGAAATTCGACAAATTATTGATGAAAGTCTATTTTTGATAATTCTGCTGTTCCAACAGAAACAACCCACGAGGGGTTAACAGTTTAGGCGTCCATTCCGATTGGTTAAGGTCAGGGCTATGATTTTGGGGAAGGCTTAAAATGAAATCATTTAAAAACAACGTGCTATTTCCATCAACTATCGTCGAGTCAAAGCCTTCCTACAGCGTGGTGAATTGTAGTACTGCTGTAATCTAAGCAGTGCATTATGGCTCAGAGCACCATGAGTTCATGCCCCGTGCTGGGCAATTATTTTTCATTTATTTTTGTGAGCGCAGAGGAAGGAATAGATTGACGTTCTGGGGAACTATTTGGTAGTGATCAGACTGGTCTATAGAGGTTAGGAATCTGATATCCATTTCCTCTGGTGGTAAGAAGTACAGAACATCACACACACACACACACCTAAATGTTAAAAAGAGATTTTGTAAAACTACGAGATTCACAGTGACACGGGGAGAAAGAAAACTCTTCAGGCTAGAAACACTTTGCAGGAAAATCCTACCGTGTGATGTCACAGAGAAGCTTTTTTTAAAGACCCTTCTTCTGATATTTTTTATTAGAAGAATAATAACAAATAATAATAATAACAATAAATAATAATGATAAATAATAATAATAATACAACTAATAATAATAAATAGTAATAATAATAAAAAATAAAATAAGAATAAGAATTTATAATAACAATACATCATAAATAATAATCTAAATAATAATACTTAGTAATATAATAATAATAATTAATAATTGAATACATTTGTAAACACTTTTCATTATACAGAATAACTACAGATCATGGAAACTGTTGTCACACGTGTCGACGGTGGTTTGGTACTGGAGATCATGAATATGAGGTTGAAAACTGCTGCAGTTGCCCTTTAAAATGTTTTACTTTAAAACCAATGTTGTGTTAATTTAAGTCCATTTCGCGCCCACCTGAAGCCTGAATCAGGCCCTTAGGGAACGGATAGACATTATACCACCGTATGTGATAAGCCTATGAGACACTATAACATTGTGGTTCCCAGTATCTCTTTGTCTTCAGAACCTGTTATCTAGGTTTGACAAGTATTTAAATATCTAAGTGAATAATATTCTTTATTGCCAAAATATGCATACAGCTGTCAATATGATTCACATGTTCTACTGCTCCCCTCACTACTAGTATAGTCTGTTCTACTGCTCCACTCACTACTAGTATAGTCTGTTCTACTGCTCCACTCACTACTAGTATAGTCTGTTCTACTGCTCCACTCACTACTAGTATAGTCTGTTCTACTGCTCCCCTCACTACTAGTATAGTCTGTTCTACTGCTCCACTCACTACTAGTATAGTCTGTTCTACTGCTCCACTCACTACTAGTATAGTCTGTTCTACTGCTCCACTCACTACTAGTATAGTCTGTTCTACTGCTCCACTCACTACTAGTATAGTCTGTTCTACTGCTCCACTCACTACTAGTATAGTCTGTTCTACTGCTCCACTCACTACTAGTATAGTCTGTTCTACTGCTCCACTCACTACTAGTATAGTCTGTTCTACTGCTCCACTCACTACTAGTATAGTCTGTTCTACTGCTCCACTCACTACTAGTATAGTCTGTTCTACTGCTCCACTCACTACTAGTATAGTCTGTTCTACTGCTCCACTCACTACTAGTATAGTCTGTTCTACTGCTCCACTCACTACTAGTATAGTCTGTTCTACTGCTCCACTCACTACTAGTATAGTCTGTTCTACTGCTCCACTCACTACTAGTATAGTCTGTTCTACTGCTCCACTCACTACTAGTATAGTCTGTTCTACTGCTCCACTCACTACTAGTATAGTCTGTTCTACTGCTCCACTCACTACTAGTATAGTCTGTTCTACTGCTCCACTCACTACTAGTATAGTCTGTTCTACTGCTCCACTCACTACTAGTATAGTCTGTTCTACTGCTCCACTCACTACTAGTATAGTCTGTTCTACTGCTCCACTCACTACTAGTATAGTCTGTTCTACTGCTCCACTCACTACTAGTATAGTCTGTTCTACTGCTCCACTCACTACTAGTATAGTCTGTTCTACTGCTCCACTCACTACTAGTATAGTCTGTTCTACTGCTCCACTCACTACTAGTATAGTCTGTTCTACTGCTCCACTCACTACTAGTATAGTCTGTTCTACTGCTCCACTCACTACTAGTATAGTCTGTTCTACTGCTCCACTCACTACTAGTATAGTCTGTTCTACTGCTCCACTCACTACTAGTATAGTCTGTTCTACTGCTCCACTCACTACTAGTATAGTCTGTTCTACTGCTCCCCTCACTACTAGTATAGTCTGTTCTACTGCTCCACTCACTACTAGTATAGTCTGTTCTACTGCTCCACTCACTACTAGTATAGTCTGTTCTACTGCTCCACTCACTACTAGTATAGTCTGTTCTACTGCTCCACTCACTACTAGTATAGTCTGTTCTACTGCTCCACTCACTACTAGTATAGTCTGTTCTACTGCTCCACTCACTACTAGTATAGTCTGTTCTACTGCTCCACTCACTACTAGTATAGTCTGTTCTACTGCTCCACTCACTACTAGTATAGTCTGTTCTACTGCTCCACTCACTACTAGTATAGTCTGTTCTACTGCTCCACTCACTACTAGTATAGTCTGTTCTACTGCTCCACTCACTACTAGTATAGTCTGTTCTACTGCTCCACTCACTACTAGTATAGTCTGTTCTACTGCTCCACTCACTACTAGTATAGTCTGTTCTACTGCTCCACTCACTACTAGTATAGTCTGTTCTACTGCTCCACTCACTACTAGTATAGTCTGTTCTACTGCTCCACTCACTACTAGTATAGTCTGTTCTACTGCTCCACTCACTACTAGTATAGTCTGTTCTACTGCTCCACTCACTACTAGTATAGTCTGTTCTACTGCTCCACTCACTACTAGTATAGTCTGTTCTACTGCTCCACTCACTACTAGTATAGTCTGTTCTACTGCTCCACTCACTACTAGTATAGTCTGTTCTACTGCTCCACTCACTACTAGTATAGTCTGTTCTACTGCTCCACTCACTACTAGTATAGTCTGTTCTACTGCTCCACTCACTACTAGTATAGTCTGTTCTACTGCTCCACTCACTACTAGTATAGTCTGTTCTACTGCTCCACTCACTACTAGTATAGTCTGTTCTACTGCTCCACTCACTACTAGTATAGTCTGTTCTACTGCTCCACTCACTACTAGTATAGTCTGTTCTACTGCTCCACTCACTACTAGTATAGTCTGTTCTACTGCTCCACTCACTACTAGTATAGTCTGTTCTACTGCTCCACTCACTACTAGTATAGTCTGTTCTACTGCTCCACTCACTACTAGTATAGTCTGTTCTACTGCTCCACTCACTACTAGTATAGTCTGTTCTACTGCTCCACTCACTACTAGTATAGTCTGTTCTACTGCTCCACTCACTACTAGTATAGTCTGTTCTACTGCTCCACTCACTACTAGTATAGTCTGTTCTACTGCTCCACTCACTACTAGTATAGTCTGTTCTACTGCTCCACTCACTACTAGTATAGTCTGTTCTACTGCTCCACTCACTACTAGTATAGTCTGTTCTACTGCTCCACTCACTACTAGTATAGTCTGTTCTACTGCTCCACTCACTACTAGTATAGTCTGTTCTACTGCTCCACTCACTACTAGTATAGTCTGTTCTACTGCTCCACTCACTACTAGTATAGTCTGTTCTACTGCTCCACTCACTACTAGTATAGTCTGTTCTACTGCTCCACTCACTACTAGTATAGTCTGTTCTACTGCTCCACTCACTACTTGTATAGTCTGTTAGTAACTCCTCACTACTAGTATAGTCTGTTAGTAACTCCACTCACTACTTGTAGTTGTATAGTCTGTTAGTAACTCCACTCACTACTTGTAGTTGTATAGTCTGTTAGTAACTCCTCACTACTTGTAGTTGTATAGTCTGTTAGTAACTCCACTCACTACTTGTAGTTGTATAGTCTGTTAGTATCTCCACTCACTACTTGTAGTTGTATAGTCTGTTAGTAACTCCACTCACTACTTGTAGTTGTATAGTCTGTTAGTAACTCCTCATTACTTGTAGTTGTACAGTCTGTTAGTAACTCCACTCACTACTTGTAGTTGTATAGTCTGTTAGTAACTCCACTCACTACTTGTAGTTGTATAGTCTGTTAGTATCTCCACTCACTACTTGTAGTTGTATAGTCTGTTAGTAACTCCACTCACTACTTGTAGTTGTATAGTCTGTTAGTAACTCCACTCACTACTAGTAGTTGTATAGTCTGTTAGTAACTCCACTCACTACTTGTATAGTCTGTTAGAATCTCCACTCACTACTTGTAGTTGTATAGTCTGTTAGTATCTCCACTCACTACTTGTAGTTGTATAGTCTGTTAGTAACTCCACTCACTACTTGTAGTTGTATAGTCTGTTAGTAACTTTACTCACAACTTGTAGTTGTATAGTCTGTTAGTAACTCCTCACAACTTGTAGTTGTATAGTTTGTTAGTAACTCCACTCACTACTTGTAGTTGTATAGTCTGTTAGTAACTCCACTCACTACTTGTATAGTCTGTTAGTAACTCCACTCACTACTTGTAGTTGTATAGTCTGTTAGTATCTCCTCACTACTTGTAGTTGTATAGTCTGTTAGTAACTCCACTCACTACTTGTAGTTGTATAGTCTGTTAGTATCTCCACTCACTACTTGTAGTTGTATAGTCTGTTAGTATCTCCACTCACTACTTGTAGTTGTATAGTCTGTTAGTAACTCAACTCACTACTTGTAGTTGTATAGTCTGTTAGTAACTCCACTCACTACTAGTAGTTTATAGTCTGTTAGTAACTCCACTCACTACTTGTAGTTGTATAGTCTGTTAGTAACTCCACTCACTACTAGTATAGTCTGTTAGTAACTCCACTCACTACTTGTATAGTCTGTTAGTAACTCCACTCACTACTTGTAGTTGTATAGTCTGTTAGGAACTCCACTCACTACTTGTAGTTGTATAGTCTGTTAGGATCTCCTCACTACATGTAGTTGTATAGTCTGTTAGTAACTCCACTCACTACTTGTAGTTGTATAGTATGTTAGTAACTCCACTCACTACTTGTAGTTGTATAGTCTGTTAGTATCTCCTCACTACTTGTAGTTGTATAGTCTGTTAGTATCTCCTCACTACTTGTAGTTGTATAGTCTGTTAGTAACTCCACTCACTACTTGTATAGTCTGTTAGTATCTCCACTCACTACTTGTAGTTGTATAGTCTGTTAGTATCTCCACTCACTACCTGTAGTTGTATAGTCTGTTAGTAACTCCGCTCACTACCTGTAGTTGTATAGTCTGTTAGTAACTCCACTCACTACTAGTAGTTGTATAGTCTGTTACTAACTCCTCACTACTTGTAGTTGTATAGTCTGTTAGTAACTCCACTCACTACTTGTATAGTCTGTTAGTAACTCCACTCACTACTTGTATAGTCTGTTAGTAACTCCCCTCACTACTTGTAGTTGTATAGTCTGTTAGTAACTCCACTCACTACTTGTAGTTGTATAGTCTGTTAGTAACTCCACTCACTACTTGTAGTTGTAGTCTGTTAGTAACTCCACTCACTACTTGTAGTTGTATAGTCTGTTAGTAACTCCACTCACTACTTGTAGTTGTATAGTCTGTTAGTAACTCCACTCACTACTTGTAGTTGTATAGTCTGTTAGTATCTCCTCACTACTTGTAGTTGTATAGTCTGTTAGTAACTCCACTCACTACTTGTATAGTCTGTTAGTAACTCCACTCACTACTTGTAGTTGTATAGTCTGTTAGTAACTCCACTCACTACTTGTAGTTGTATAGTCTGTTAGTAACTCCTCACTACTTGTAGTTGTATAGTCTGTTAGTAACTCCACTCACTACTTGTATAGTCTGTTAGTAACTCCACTCACTACTTGTAGTTGTATAGTCTGTTAGTAACTCCACTCACTACTTGTAGTTGTATAGTCTGTTAGTAACTCCTCACTACTTGTAGTTGAATAGTCTGTTAGTAACTCCACTCACTACTTGTATAGTCTGTTAGTATCTCCACTCACTACTTGTAGTTGTATAGTCTGTTAGTATCTCCACTCACTACTTGTAGTTGTATAGTCTGTTAGTAACTCCACTCACTACTTGTAGTTGTATAGTCTGTTAGTAACTCCACTCACTACTTGTAGTTGTATAGTCTGTTAGTAACTCCACTCACTACTAGTAGTTGTAGTCTGTTAGTAACTCCTCACTACTTGTAGTTGTATAGTCTGTTAGTAACTCCACTCACTACTTGTAGTTGTATAGTCTGTTAGTATCTCCACTCACTACTTGTAGTTGTATAGTCTGTTAGTAACTCCACTCACTACTTGTAGTTGTATAGTCTGTTAGTAACTCCACTCACTACTTGTAGTTGTATAGTCTGTTAGTAACTCCACTCACTACTAGTAGTTGTATAGTCTGTTAGTAACTCCACTCACTACTTGTATAGTCTGTTAGTATCTCCACTCACTACTTGTAGCTGTATAGTCTGTTGGTATCTCCACTCACTACTTGTAGTTGTATAGTCTGTTAGTAACTCCACTCACTACTTGTAGTTGTATAGTCTGTTAGTAACTCCACTCACTACTAGTAGTTGTATAGTCTGTTAGTAACTCCACTCACTACTTGTATAGTCTGTTAGTATCTCCACTCACTGCTTGTAGTTGTATAGTCTGTTAGTATCTCCACTCACTACTTGTAGTTGTATAGTCTGTTAGTAACTCCACTCACTACTTGTAGTTGTATAGTCTGTTAGTAACTCTACTCACTACTTGTAGTTGTATAGTCTGTTAGTAACTCCTCACAACTTGTAGTTGTATAGTTTGTTATTAACTCCACTCACTACTTGTAGTTGTATAGTCTGTTAGTAACTCCACTCACTACTTGTATAGTCTGTTAGTAACTCCACTCACTACTTGTATAGTCTGTTAGTAACTCCACTCACTACTTGTAGTTGTATAGTCTGTTAGTATCTCCACTCACTACTTGTAGTTGTATAGTCTGTTAGTAACTC
Source organism: Salvelinus fontinalis (assembly GCF_029448725.1). Classification (NCBI taxonomy): domain Eukaryota; kingdom Metazoa; phylum Chordata; class Actinopteri; order Salmoniformes; family Salmonidae; genus Salvelinus; species Salvelinus fontinalis. The sequence goes on from NC_074677.1 coordinate 182,475, forward strand.
CACTCACTACTTGTAGTTGTATAGTCTGTTAGTAACTCCACTCACTACTTGTAGTTGTATAGTCTGTTAGTAACTCCACTCACTACTAGTAGTTGTATAGTATGTTAGTAACTCCACTCACTACTTGTATAGTCTGTTAGTATCTCCACTCACTACTTGTAGCTGTATAGTCTGTTAGTATCTCCACTCACTACTTGTAGTTGTATAGTCTGTTAGTAACTCCACTCACTACTTGTAGTTGTATAGTCTGTTAGTAACTCTACTCACTACTTGTAGTTGTATAGTCTGTTAGTAACTCCACTCACTACTTGTAGTTGTATAGTCTGTTAGTAACTCTACTCACTACTTGTAGTTGTATAGTCTGTTATTAACTCCTCACAACTTGTAGTTGTATAGTCTGTTAGTAACTCCACTCACTACTTGTAGTTGTATAGTCTGTTAGTAACTCCACTCACTACTTGTATAGTCTGTTAGTAACTCCACTCACTACTTGTAGTTGTATAGTCTGTTAGTATCTCCTCACTACTTGTAGTTGTATAGTCTGTTAGTAACTCCACTCACTACTTGTAGTTGTATAGTCTGTTAGTATCTCCACTCACTACTTGTAGTTGTATAGTCTGTTAGTATCTCCACTCACTACTTGTAGTTGTATAGTCTGTTAGTAACTCAACTCACTACTTGTAGTTGTATAGTCTGTTAGTAACTCCACTCACTACTAGTAGTTTATAGTCTGTTAGTAACTCCACTCACTACTTGTAGTTGTATAGTCTGTTAGTAACTCCACTCACTACTAGTATAGTCTGTTAGTAACTCCACTCACTACTTGTATAGTCTGTTAGTAACTCCACTCACTACTTGTAGTTGTATAGTCTGTTAGGAACTCCACTCACTACTTGTAGTTGTATAGTCTGTTAGGATCTCCTCACTACATGTAGTTGTATAGTCTGTTAGTAACTCCACTCACTACTTGTAGTTGTATAGTATGTTAGTAACTCCACTCACTACTTGTAGTTGTATAGTCTGTTAGTATCTCCTCACTACTTGTAGTTGTATAGTCTGTTAGTATCTCCTCACTACTTGTAGTTGTATAGTCTGTTAGTAACTCCACTCACTACTTGTATAGTCTGTTAGTATCTCCACTCACTACTTGTAGTTGTATAGTCTGTTAGTATCTCCACTCACTACCTGTAGTTGTATAGTCTGTTAGTAACTCCGCTCACTACCTGTAGTTGTATAGTCTGTTAGTAACTCCACTCACTACTAGTAGTTGTATAGTCTGTTACTAACTCCTCACTACTTGTAGTTGTATAGTCTGTTAGTAACTCCACTCACTACTTGTATAGTCTGTTAGTAACTCCACTCACTACTTGTATAGTCTGTTAGTAACTCCCCTCACTACTTGTAGTTGTATAGTCTGTTAGTAACTCCACTCACTACTTGTAGTTGTATAGTCTGTTAGTAACTCCACTCACTACTTGTAGTTGTAGTCTGTTAGTAACTCCACTCACTACTTGTAGTTGTATAGTCTGTTAGTAACTCCACTCACTACTTGTAGTTGTATAGTCTGTTAGTAACTCCACTCACTACTTGTAGTTGTATAGTCTGTTAGTATCTCCACTCACTACTTGTAGTTGTATAGTCTGTTAGTAACTCCACTCACTACTTGTATAGTCTGTTAGTAACTCCACTCACTACTTGTAGTTGTATAGTCTGTTAGTAACTCCACTCACTACTTGTAGTTGTATAGTCTGTTAGTAACTCCTCACTACTTGTAGTTGTATAGTCTGTTAGTAACTCCACTCACTACTTGTATAGTCTGTTAGTAACTCCACTCACTACTTGTAGTTGTATAGTCTGTTAGTAACTCCACTCACTACTTGTAGTTGTATAGTCTGTTAGTAACTCCTCACTACTTGTAGTTGTATAGTCTGTTAGTAACTCCACTCACTACTTGTATAGTCTGTTAGTATCTCCACTCACTACTTGTAGTTGTATAGTCTGTTAGTATCTCCACTCACTACTTGTAGTTGTATAGTCTGTTAGTAACTCCACTCACTACTAGTAGTTGTAGTCTGTTAGTAACTCCTCACTACTTGTAGTTGTATAGTCTGTTAGTAACTCCACTCACTACTTGTAGTTGTATAGTCTGTTAGTATCTCCACTCACTACTTGTAGTTGTATAGTCTGTTAGTAACTCCACTCACTACTTGTAGTTGTATAGTCTGTTAGTAACTCCACTCACTACTTGTAGTTGTATAGTCTGTTAGTAACTCCACTCACTACTAGTAGTTGTATAGTCTGTTAGTAACTCCACTCACTACTTGTATAGTCTGTTAGTATCTCCACTCACTACTTGTAGCTGTATAGTCTGTTGGTATCTCCACTCACTACTTGTAGTTGTATAGTCTGTTAGTAACTCCACTCACTACTTGTAGTTGTATAGTCTGTTAGTAACTCCACTCACTACTAGTAGTTGTATAGTCTGTTAGTAACTCCACTCACTACTTGTATAGTCTGTTAGTATCTCCACTCACTACTTGTAGTTGTATAGTCTGTTAGTATCTCCACTCACTACTTGTAGTTGTATAGTCTGTTAGTAACTCCACTCACTACTTGTAGTTGTATAGTCTGTTAGTAACTCTACTCACTACTTGTAGTTGTATAGTCTGTTAGTAACTCCTCACAACTTGTAGTTGTATAGTTTGTTATTAACTCCACTCACTACTTGTAGTTGTATAGTCTGTTAGTAACTCCACTCACTACTTGTATAGTCTGTTAGTAACTCCACTCACTACTTGTATAGTCTGTTAGTAACTCCACTCACTACTTGTAGTTGTATAGTCTGTTAGTATCTCCACTCACTACTTGTAGTTGTATAGTCTGTTAGTAACTCCACTCACTACTTGTAGTTGTATAGTCTGTTAGTAACTCCACTCACTACTTGTAGTTGTATAGTCTGTTAGTAACTCCACTCACTACTAGTAGTTGTATAGTATGTTAGTAACTCCACTCACTACTTGTATAGTCTGTTAGTATCTCCACTCACTACTTGTAGCTGTATAGTCTGTTAGTATCTCCACTCACTACTTGTAGTTGTATAGTCTGTTAGTAACTCCACTCACTACTTGTAGTTGTATAGTCTGTTAGTAACTCCACTCACTACTTGTAGTTGTATAGTCTGTTAGTAACTCTACTCACTACTTGTAGTTGTATAGTTTGTTATTAACTCCACTCACTACTTGTAGTTGTATAGTCTGTTAGTAACTCCACTCACTACTTGTAGTTGTATAGTATGTTAGGATCTCCTCACTACTTGTAGTTGTATAGTCTGTTAGTAACTCCACTCACTACTTGTATAGTCTGTTAGTAACTCCACTCACTACTTGTATAGTCTGTTAGTAACTCCACTCACTACTTGTATAGTCTGTTAGTAACTCCACTCACTATTTGTAGTTGTATAGTCTGTTAGTAACTCCACTCACTACTTGTAGTTGTATAGTATGTTAGGATCTCCTCACTACTTGTAGTTGTATAGTCTGTTAGTAACTCCACTCACTACTTGTAGTTGTATATTATGTTAGTAACTCCACTCACTACTTGTAGTTGTATAGTCTGTTAGTATCTCCTCACTACTTGTAGTTGTATAGTCTGTTAGTAACTCCACTCACTACTTGTATAGTCTGTTAGTAACTCCACTCACTACTTGTATAGTCTGTTAGTAACTCCCCTCACTACTTGTAGTTGTATAGTCTGTTAGTAACTCCACTCACTACTTGTAGTTGTATAGTCTGTTAGTAACTCCACTCACTACTTGTAGTTGTAGTCTGTTAGTAACTCCACTCACTACTTGTAGTTGTATAGTCTGTTAGTAACTCCACTCACTACTTGTATAGTCTGTTGGTATCTCCACTCACTACTTGTAGTTGTATAGTCTGTTAGTAACTCCACTCACTACTTGTAGTTGTATAGTCTGTTAGTAACTCCACTCACTACTTGTAGTTGTATAGTCTGTTAGTAACTCTACTCACTACTTGTAGTTGTATAGTCTGTTAGTAACTCCACTCACTACTTGTATAGTCTGTTAGTATCTCCTCACTACTTGTAGTTGTATAGTCTGTTAGTATCTCCTCACTACTTGTAGTTGTATAGTCTGTTAGTATCTCCACTCACTACTTGTAGTTGTATAGTCTGTTAGTAACTCCACTCACTACTTGTAGTTGTATAGTCTGTTAGCAACTCTACTCACTACTTGTATAGTCCGTTAGTAACTCCACTCACTACTTGTATAGTCTGTTAGTAACTCCACTCACTACTTGTAGTTGTATAGTCTGTTAGTAACTCCACTCACTACTTGTATAGTCCGTTAGTAACTCCACTCACTACTTGTATAGTCTGTTAGCAACTCCACTCACTACTTGTATAGTCTGTTAGTAACTCCACTCACTACTTGTAGTTGTATAGTCTGTTAGTAACTCCACTCACTACTTGTATAGTCTGTTAGTATCTCCTCACTACTTGTAGTTGTATAGTCTGTTAGTATCTCCTCACTACTTGTAGTTGTATAGTCTGTTAGTAACTCCACTCACTACTTGTATAGTCTGTTAGTAACTCCACTCACTACTTGTAGTTGTATAGTCTGTTAGTAACTCCACTCACTACTTGTATAGTCTGTTAGTATCTCCTCACTACTTGTAGTTGTATAGTCTGTTAGTATCTCCTCACTACTTGTAGTTGTATAGTCTGTTAGTATCTCCACTCACTACTTGTAGTTGTATAGTCTGTTAGTAACTCCACTCACTACTTGTATAGTCTGTTAGTATCTCCTCACTACTTGTAGTTGTACAGTCTGTTAGTATCTCCACTCACTACTTGTAGTTGTATAGTCTGTTAGTAACTCTCCTCACTACTAGTAGTTGTATAGTCTGTTAGTAACTCTACTCACTACTTGTAGTTGTATAGTCTGTTAGTAACTCCACTCACTACTTGTAGTTGTATAGTCTGTTAGTCACTCCACTCACTACTCACTACTTGTATAGTCTGTTAGTAACTCCACTCACTACTTGTAGTTGTATAGTCTGTTAGTATCTCCACTCACTACTTGTAGTTGTATAGTCTGTTAGTAACTCCACTCACTACTTGTATAGTCTGTTAGTAACTCCTCACTACTTGTAGTTGTATAGTCTGTTAGTAACTCCACTCACTACTAGTTCAATTTTATTTTAATCAATTTTATTTTATATAGCCCTTCGTACATCAGATAATATCTCGAAGTGCTGTACAGAAACCCAGCCTAAAACCCCAAACAGCTAGAATGCAGGTGTAGAAGCACGGTGGCTAGGAAAAACTCCCTAGAAAGGCCAAAACCTAGGAAGAAACCTAGAGAGGAACCAGGCTATGAGGGGTGGCCAGTCCTCTTCTGGCTGTGCCGGGTGGAGATAATAACAGAACTATGCCAAGATGTTCAAAAATGTTCATAAGTGACAAGCATGGTCAAATAATAATCATGAATAATTTTCAGTTGGCTTTTCATAGCTGATCATTAAGAGTTGAAAAACAACAGGTCTGGGACAGGTGGCGGTTCCATAACCGCAGGCAGAACAGCTGAAACTGGAATAGCAGCAAGGCCAGGCGGACTGGGGACAGCAAGGAGTCACCACGGGCGGCAGTCCCGACGCATGGTCCTAGGGCCCAGGTCCTCCGAGAGAAAGAAAGAGAGAAGGAGAAAATTAGAGAGAGCCAAGATTTTCAAAATGTTCATAAATGACAAGCATGGTCAAATAATAATCAGGAATAAATCTCAGTTGGCTTTTCATAGCCGATCATTAAGAGTTGAAAACAGCAGGTCTGGGACAGGTAGGGGTTCCATAACCGCAGGCAGAAGAGTTGAAACTGGAATAGCAGCAAGGCCAGGCGGACTGGGGGCAGCAAGGAGTCACCACGGCCGGTAGTCCCGACGTATGGTCCTAGGGCTCAGGTCCTCCGAGAGAAAGAGAGAAGGAGAAAATTAGAGAGAGCCAAGATTTTCAAAATGTTCATAAATGACAAGCATGGTCAAATAATAATCAGGAATAAATCTCAGTTGGCTTTTCATAGCCGATCATTAAGAGTTGAAAACAGCAGGTCTGGGACAGGTAGGGGTTTCGTAACCGCAGGCAGAAACAGTTGAAACTGGAATAGCAGCAAGGCCGGGCGGACTGGGGACAGCAAGGTGTCAGCATGCCCGGTAGTCCTGACGTATGGTCCTAGGGCTCAGGTTCTCAGAGTGAAAGAGAGAACGAGAGAATTAGAGAGAGCATACTTAAATTCACACAGGACACTGGATAAGACAGGAGAAGTATTCCAGGTATAACCAACTGACCCTAGCCCCCCGACACATAAACTACTGCAGCATAAATACTGGAGGCTGAGACAGGAGCGGTCAGGAGACACTGTGGCCCCATCCGAAGAAACCCCCGGACAGGGCCAAACAGGAAGGATATAACCCCACCCACTCTGCCAAAGCACAGCCCCCACACCACTAGAGGGATATCCTCAACCACCAACTTACAATCCTGAGACAAGGCCGAGTATAGCCCACAAAGGTCTCCACCACAGCACAACCAAGGGGGGGCGCCAACCCAGAAAGGAAGTTCACGTCAGTAACTCAACCCACTCAAGTGACGCACCCCTCCTAGGGACGGCATGAAAGAGCACCAGCAAGCCAGTGACTCAGCCCCAGTAACAGGGTTAGAGGCAGAGAATCCCAGTGGAGAGAGGGGAACCGGCCCTGGAGAGACAGCAAGGGCGGTTCGTTGCTCCAGAGCCTTTCCGTTCACCTTCACACTCCTGGGCCAGACTACACTCAATCATATGACCTACTGAAGAGATAAGTCTTCAGTAAAGACTTAAAGGTTGAGACTGAGTCTACGTCTCTCACATGGGTAGGCAGACTGTTCCATAAAAATGGAGATCTATAGGAGAAAGCCCTGCCTCCAGCTGTTTGCTTAGAAATTTTAGGGACAATTAGGAGGCCTGTGTCTTGTGACCGTAGCGTACGTGTAGGTATGTACGGCAGGACCAACTCGGAAAGATAGGTAGGAGCAAGCCCATGTAACGCTTTAAAGGTTAACAGTAAAACCTTGAAATCAGCCCTTGCCTTAACGGGAAGCCAGTGTAGGGAAGCTAGCACTGGAGTAATATGATCAAATTTCTTGGTTCTAGTCAGGATTCTAGCAGCCGTATTTAGCACTAACTGAAGTTTATTTAGTGCTTTATCCGGGTAGCCGGAAAGTAGAGCATTGCAGTAGTCTAACCTAGAAGTAACAAATGCATGGATTAATTTTTCTGCATCATTTTTGGACAGAAAATTTCTGATTTTTGCAATGTTACGTAGATGGAAAAAAGCTGTCCTTGAAACAGTCTTGATATGTTCGTCAAAAGAGAGATCAGGGTCAAGAGTAACGCCGAGGTCCTTCACAGTTTTATTTGAGACGACTTTACAACAATCAAGATGAATTGTTAGATTTAACAGAAGATCTCTTTGTTTCTTGGGACCTAGAACAAGCATCTCTGTTTTGTCCGAGTTTAAAAGTAGAAAGTTTTCAGCCATCCACTTCCTTATGTCTGAAACACAGGCTTCTAGCGAGGGCAATTTTGGGGCTTCACCATGTTTCATTGAAATGTACAGCTGTGTATCATCCGCATAGCAGTGAAAGTTAACATTATGTTTTCGAATAACATCCCCAAGAGGTAAAATATATAGTGAAAACAATAGTGGTCCTAAAACGGAACCTTGAGGAACACCGAAATGTACAGTTGATTTGTCAGAGGACAGACCATTCACAGAGACAAACTGATATCTTTCCGACAGGTAAGATCTAAACCAGGCCAGAACTTGTCCGTGTAGACCAATTTGGGTTTCCAGTCTCTCCAAAAGAATGTGGTGATCGATGGTGTCAAAGGCAGCACTAAGGTCTAGTAGCACGAGGACAGATGCAGAGCCTTGGTCTGACACCATTAAAAGGTCATTTACCACCTTCACAAGTGCAGTCTCAGTGCTATGATGGGGTCTAAAACCAGACTGGAGCATTTCGTATAAATTGTTTGTCTTCAGAAAGGCAGTGAGTTGCTGCGCAACAGCTTTTTCTAAAATTTTGAGAGGAATGGAAGATTCGATATAGGCCGATAGTTTTTTATATTTTCCGGGTCAAGGTTTGGCTTTTTCAAGAGAGGCTTTATCACTGCCACTTTTAGTGAGTTTGGTACACATCCGGTGGATAGAGAGCTGTTTATTATGTTCAACATAGGAGGGCCAAGCACAGGAAGCAGCTCCTTCAGCAGTTTAGAAGGAATAGGATCCAGTATGCAGCTTGAAGGTTTAGAGGCCATGATTATTTTCATCATTGTGTCAAGAGATATAGTACTAAAACACTTAAGTGTCTCTCCCGATCCCAGGCCCTCGCAGAGCTGTGCAAATCCAGGACAGCTAAGCCCTGGAGGAATACGCAGATTCAAAGAGGAGTCCGTAATTTGCTTTCTAATGGTCATGATCTTTTCCTCAAAGAAGTTCATGAATTTATTACTGCTGAAGTGAAAGCCATCCTCTCTTGGGGAATGCTGCTTTTTAGTTAGCTTTGCTACAGTATCAAAAAGAAATTTTGGATTGTTCTTATTTTCCTCGATTAAGTTGGAAAAGTAGGATGATCGAGCAGCAGTGAGGGCTCTTCGGTACTGCACGGTACTGTCTTTCCAAGCTAGTCGGAAGACTTCCAGTTTTGTGTGGCGCCATTTCCGTTCCAATTTCCTGGAAGCTTGCTTCAAAGCTCGGGTATTTTCTGAATACCAGGGAGCTAGTTTCTTATGACAAATGTTTTTCGTTTTTAGGGGTGCAACTGCATCTAGGGTATTGCGCAAGGTTAAATTGAGTTCCTCAGTTAAGTGGTTAACTGATTTTTGTCCTCTGACGTCCTTGGGTAGGCAGAAGGAGTCTGGAAGGGCATCAAGGAATTTTTGTGTTGTCTGAGAATTTATAGCACGACTTTTGATGCTCCTTGGTTGGGGACTGAGCAGATTATTTGTTGCGATTGCAAATGTAATAAAATGGTGGTCCGATAGTCCAGGATTATGTGGAAAAACATTAAGATCTACAACATTTATTCCATGGGACAAAACTAGGTCCAGAGTATGACTGTGGCAGTGAGTAGGTCCAGAGACATGTTGGACAAAACCCACTGAGTCGATGATGGCTCCGAAAGACTTTTGGAGTGGGTCTGTGGACTTCTCCATGTGAATATTAAAATCACCAAAAATTAGAATATGATCTGCTATGACTACAAGGTCTGATAGGAATTCAGGAAACTCAGAGAGGAATGCTGTATATGGCCCAGGAGGCCTGTAAACAGTAGCTATAAAAAGTGATTGAGTAGGCTGCATAGATTTCATGACTAGAAGCTCAAAAGACGAAAACGCCATATTTTTTTTTGTAAATTGAAATTTGCTATTGTAGATGTTAGCAACACCTCCGCCTTTGCGGGATGCACGGGGGATATGGTCACTAGTGTAACCAGGAGGTGAGGCCTCATTTAACACAGTAAATTCATCAGGCTTAAGCCATGTTTCAGTCAGGCCAATCACATCAAGATTATGATCAGTGATTAGTTCATTGACTATGACTGCCTTTGAAGTGAGGGATCTAACATTAAGTAACCCTATTTTGAGATGTGAGGTATCACGATCTCTTTCAATAATGGCAGGAATGGAGGAGGTCTTTATCCTAATAAGATTGCTAAGGCGAACACCGCCATGTTTAGCTTTGCCCAACCTAGGTCGAGGCACAGACACAGTCTCAATGGGTATGGCTGAGCTGACTACACTGACTGTGCTATTGGCAGACTCCACTAAGCTGGCAGGTTGGCTAACAGCCTGCTGCCTGGCCTGCACCCTATTTCATTGTGGGGCTAAAGGAGTTAGAGCCCTATCTATGTTGGTAGATAAGATGAGAGCACCCCTCCAGGTAAGATGGAGTCCGTCACTCCTTAGCAGGTCAGGCTTGGTCCTGTTTGTGGGTGAGTCCCAGAAAGAGGGCCAATTATCTACAAATTCTATCTTTTGGGAGGGGCAGAAAACAGTTTTCAACCAGCGATTGAGTGCTGAGACTCTGCTGTAGAGCTCGTCACTCCCCCTAACTGGGACGGGGCCAGAGACAATTACTCGATGCCGACACATCTTTCTAGCTGATTTACACGCTGAAGCTATGTTGCACTTGGTGACCTCTGACTGTTTCATCCTAACATCGTTGGTGCCGACGTGGATAACAATATCTCTATACTCTCTACACTCGCCAGATTTAGCTTTAGCCAGCACCATCTTAAGATTAGCCTTAACGTCGGTAGCCCTGCCCCCTGGTAAACAGTGTATGATCGCTGGGTGATTCGTTTTAAGTCTAATACTGCGGGTAATGGAGTCGCCAATGACTAGGGTTTTCAATTTGTCAGAGCTAACGGTGGGAGCCTTCGGCGTCTCAGACCCCGTAACGGGAGGAGTAGAGACAAGAGAAGACTCAGACTCAGACTCCGACTCGCTACATAATGGGGAAAACCGGTTGAAAGTTTCTGTCGGCTGAATGAGCGACACCGGTTGAGCATTCCAACAGCATTTCCCTCCAGAAGCCATGAGAAAGTTGTCCGGCTGCGGGGACTGTGCGGGGGGATTTATACTAACGTTACTATCTGTACTTACTGGTGGCACAGACGCTGTTTCTTCCTTTCCTACACTGAAAATACCCTTGCCTAACGATTGCGTCTGAAGCTGGGCTTGCAGCACAGCTATTTTCGCCGTAAGGCGATCGTTCTCCTGTATATTATGAGTACAGCGACTGCAATTAGAAGACATCATGTTAATGTTACTACTTAGCTTCGGCTGTTGAAGGTGTTGACGAACCATGTCCAGATAAAGCGTCCGGAGTGAAAAGGTTGAATGAGGGAAAAAAGTTGCGATGGAAAAACTAAAAATATAAACGGTAATTAAAAACAGAAACAAAACAAAAAACGTAAAGTTGTCAGCTAGCAAAGTAAAGTAAAGTTCGCAGCAAATCGCACAGCAACAAAACGCACAGCAACACGTCTGCAGATTCGTTGTTGTATAGTCTGTTAGTAACTCCACTCACTACTTGTATAGTCTGTTAGTATCTCCACTCACTACTTGTAGTTGTATAGTCTGTTAGTAACTCCACTCACTACTTGTAGTTGTATAGTCTGTTAGTATCTCCTCACTACTTGTAGTTGTATAGTCTGTTAGTAACTCCACTCACTACTTGTAGTTGTATAGTCTGTTAGTATCTCCTCACTACTTGTAGTTGTATAGTCTGTTAGTATCTCCTCACTACTTGTAGTTGTATAGTCTGTTAGTAACTCCACTCACTACTTGTATAGTCTGTTAGTATCTCCACTCACTACTTGTAGTTGTATAGTCTGTTAGTATTTCCACTCACTACTTGTAGTTGTATAGTCTGTTAGTAACTCCACTCACTACTTGTTGTTGTATAGTCTGTTAGTAACTCCACTCACTACTTGTAGTTGTATAGTCTGTTAGTAACTCCAATCACTACTTGTGTAGTCTGTTAGTAACTCCTCACTACTTGTAGTTGTATAGTCTGTTAGTAACTCCACTCACTACTTGTATAGTCTGTTAGTAACTCCACTCACTACTTGTATAGTCTGTTAGTAACTCCACTCACTACTTGTAGTTGTATAGTCTGTTAGTATCTCCACTCACTACTTGTAGTTGTATAGTCTGTTAGTAACTCCACTCACTACTTGTAGTTGTATAGTCTGTTAGTAACTCCTCACTACTTGTAGTTGTATAGTCTGTTAGTAACTCCACTCACTACTTGTATAGTCTGTTAGTAACTCCTCACTACTTGTAGTTGTATAGTCTGTTAGTAACTCCACTCAATACTTGTAGTTGTATAGTCTGTTAGTAACTCCACTCACTCCTTGTAGTTGTATAGTCTGTTAGTAACTCCACTCACTACTAGTAGTTGTAGTCTGTTAGTAACTCCACTCACTACTTGTAGTTGTATAGTCTGTTAGTAACTCCACTCACTACTTGTAGTTGTATAGTCTGTTAGTAACTCCACTCACTACTTGTAGTTGTATAGTCTGTTAGTAACTCCACTCACTACTTGTAGATGTATAGTCTGTTAGTAACTCCACTCACTACTTGTAGTTGTATAGTCTGTTAGTATCTCCTCACTACTTGTAGTTGTATAGTCTGTTAGTAACTCCACTCACTACTTGTAGTTGTATAGTCTGTTAGTAACTCCACTCACTACTTGTAGTTGTATAGTCTGTTAGTAACTCCACTCACTCCTTGTAGTTGTATAGTCTGTTAGTAACTCCACTCACTACTAGTAGTTGTAGTCTGTTAGTAACTCCACTCACTACTTGTAGTTGTATAGTCTGTTAGTAACTCCACTCACTACTTGTAGTTGTATAGTCTGTTAGTAACTCCCCTCACTACTTGTAGTTGTATAGTCTGTTAGTAACTCCACTCACTACTTGTAGTTGTATAGTCTGTTAGTAACTCCACTCACTACTTGTAGTTGTATAGTCTGTTATTAACTCCACTCACTCCTTGTAGTTGTATAGTCTGTTAGTAACTCCACTCACTACTAGTAGTTGTAGTCTGTTAGTAACTCCACTCACTACTTGTAGTTGTATAGTCTGTTAGTAACTCCACTCACTACTTGTAGTTGTATAGTCTGTTAGTAACTCCACTCACTACTAGTAGTTGTAGTCTGTTAGTAACTCCACTCACTACTTGTAGTTGTATTGTCTGTTAGTAACTCCACTCACTACTTGTAGTTGTATAGTCTGTTAGTAACTCCTCACTACTTGTAGTTGTATAGTCTGTTAGTAACTCCACTCACTACTTGTAGATGTATAGTCTGTTAGTAACTCCACTCACTACTTGTAGTTGTATAGTCTGTTAGTATCTCCTCACTACTTGTAGTTGTATAGTCTGTTAGTAACTCCACTCACTACTTGTAGTTGTATAGTCTGTTAGTATCTCCACTCACTACTTGTAGTTGTATAGTCTGTTAGTATCTCCACTCACTACTTGTAGTTGTATAGTCTGTTAGTAACTCCACTCACTACTTGTAGTTGTATAGTCTGTTAGTAACTCCACTCACTACTAGTAGTTGTATAGTCTGTTAGTAACTCCACTCACTACTTGTAGTTGTATAGTCTGTTAGTAACTCCAATCACTACTTGTATAGTCTGTTAGTAACTTCTCACTACTTGTAGTTGTATAGTCTGTTAGTAACTCCACTCACTACTTGTATAGTCTGTTAGTAACTCCACTCACTACTTGTATAGTCTGTTTGTAACTCCACTCACTACTTGTAGTTGTATAGTCTGTTAGTATCTCCACTCACTACTTGTAGTTGTATAGTCTGTTAGTAACTCCACTCAATACTTGTAGTTGTATAGTCTGTTAGTAACTCCACTCACTACTTGTAGTTGTATAGTCTGTTAGTAACTCCACTCACTACTTGTAGTTGTATAGTCTGTTAGTAACTCCAATCACTACTTGTATAGTCTGTTAGTAACTCCTCACTACTTGTAGTTGTATAGTCTGTTAGTAACTCCACTCACTACTTGTATAGTCTGTTAGTAACTCCACTCACTACTTGTATAGTCTGTTAGTAACTCCACTCACTACTTGTAGTTGTATAGTCTGTTAGTATCTCCACTCACTACTTGTAGTTGTATAGTCTGTTAGTAACTCCACTCACTACTTGTAGTTGTATAGTCTGTTAGTAACTCCTCACTACTTGTAGTTGTATAGTCTGTTAGTAACTCCACTCACTACTTGTATAGTCTGTTAGTAACTCCTCACTACTTGTAGTTGTATAGTCTGTTAGTAACTCCACTCAATACTTGTAGTTGTATAGTCTGTTAGTAACTCCACTCACTCCTTGTAGTTGTATAGTCTGTTAGTAACTCCATTCACTACTAGTAGTTGTAGTCTGTTAGTAACTCCACTCACTACTTGTAGTTGTATAGTCTGTTAGTAACTCCACTCACTACTTGTAGTTGTATAGTCTGTTAGTAACTCCTCACTACTTGTAGTTGTATAGTCTGTTAGTAACTCCACTCACTACTTGTAGATGTATAGTCTGTTAGTAACTCCACTCACTACTTGTAGTTGTATAGTCTGTTAGTATCTCCTCACTACTTGTAGTTGTATAGTCTGTTAGTAACTCCACTCACTACTTGTAGTTGTATAGTCTGTTAGTATCTCCACTCACTACTTGTAGTTGTATAGTCTGTTAGTATCTCCACTCACTACTTGTAGTTGTATAGTCTGTTAGTAACTCCACTCACTACTTGTAGTTGTATAGTCTGTTAGTAACTCCACTCACTACTAGTAGTTGTATAGTCTGTTAGTAACTCCACTCACTACTTGTAGTTGTATAGTCTGTTAGTAACTCCAATCACTACTTGTATAGTCTGTTAGTAACTCCTCACTACTTGTAGTTGTATAGTCTGTTAGTAACTCCACTCACTACTTGTATAGTCTGTTAGTAACTCCACTCACTACTTGTATAGTCTGTTAGTAACTCCACTCACTACTTGTAGTTGTATAGTCTGTTAGTATCTCCACTCACTACTTGTAGTTGTATAGTCTGTTAGTAACTCCACTCACTACTTGTAGTTGTATAGTCTGTTAGTAACTCCTCACTACTTGTAGTTGTATAGTCTGTTAGTAACTCCACTCACTACTTGTATAGTCTGTTAGTAACTCCTCACTACTTGTAGTTGTATAGTCTGTTAGTAACTCCACTCACTACTTGTAGTTGTATAGTCTGTTAGTAACTCCACTCACTACTTGTATAGTCTGTTAGTAACTCCTCACTACTAGTAGTTGTAGTCTGTTAGTAACTCCTCACTACTTGTAGTTGTATAGTCTGTTAGTAACTCCACTCACTACTTGTAGTTGTATAGTCTGTTAGTAACTCCACTCACTCCTTGTAGTTGTATAGTCTGTTAGTAACTCCACTCACTACTAGTAGTTGTAGTCTGTTAGTAACTCCACTCACTACTTGTAGTTGTATAGTCTGTTAGTAACTCCACTCACTACTTGTAGTTGTATAGTCTGTTAGTAACTCCTCACTACTTGTAGTTGTATAGTCTGTTAGTAACTCCACTCACTACTTGTAGTTGTATAGTCTGTTAGTATCTCCTCACTACTTGTAGTTGTATAGTCTGTTAGTAACTCCACTCACTACTTGTAGTTGTATAGTCTGTTAGTAACTCCACTCACTACTTGTAGTTGTATAGTCTGTTAGTATCTCCTCACTACTTGTAGTTGTATAGTCTGTTAGTATCTCCTCACTACTTGTAGTTGTATAGTCTGTTAAATAACTCCACTCACTACTTGTAGTTGTATAGTCTGTTAGTAACTCCACTCACTACTAGTAGTTGTATAGTCTGTTAGTAACTCCACTCACTACTTGTAGTTGTATAGTCTGTTAGTAACTCCACTCACTACTTGTAGTTGTATAGTCTGTTAGTAACTCCACTCACTACTTGTATAGTCTGTTAGTAACTCCACTCACTACTTGTAGCTGTATAGTCTGTTAGTATCTCCACTCACTACTTGTAGTTGTATAGTCTGTTAGTATCTCCACTCACTACTTGTAGTTGTATAGTCTGTTAGTAACTCCACTCACTACTTGTAGTTGTATAGTCTGTTAGTAACTCCACTCACTACTTGTATAGTCTGTTAGTAACTCCTCACTCCTTGTAGTTGTATAGTCTGTTAGTAACTCCACTCACTACTAGTAGTTGTATAGTCTGTTAGTAACTCCACTCACTACTTGTAGTTGTATAGTCTGTTAGTAACTCCACTCACTACTTGTAGTTGTATAGTCTGTTAGTAACTCCACTCACTACTTGTAGTTGTATAGTCTGTTAGTAACTCCTCACTACTTGTAGTTGTATAGTCTGTTAGTAGCTCCACTCACTACTTGTAGATGTATAGTCTGTTAGTAACTCCACTCACTACTTGTAGTTGTATAGTCTGTTAGTATCTCCTCACTACTTGTAGTTGTATAGTCTGTTAGTAACTCCACTCACTACTTGTAGTTGTATAGTCTGTTAGTATCTCCACTCACTACTTGTAGTTGTATAGTCTGTTAGTATCTCCACTCACTACTTGTAGTTGTATAGTCTGTTAGTAACTCCACTCACTACTTGTAGTTGTATAGTCTGTTAGTAACTCCACTCACTACTAGTAGTTGTATAGTCTGTTAGTAACTCCACTCACTACTTGTAGTTGTATAGTCTGTTAGTAACTCCTCACTACTTGTAGTTGTATAGTCTGTTAGTAGCTCCACTCACTACTTGTAGATGTATAGTCTGTTAGTAACTCCACTCACTACTTGTAGTTGTATAGTCTGTTAGTATCTCCACTCGCTACTTGTAGTTGTATAGTCTGTTAGTAACTCCACTCGCTACTTGTAGTTGTATAGTCTGTTAGTAACTCCACTCACTACTTGTAGTTGTATAGTCTGTTAGTATCTCCACTCACTACTTGTAGCTGTATAGTCTGTTAGTAACTCCTCACTACTTGTAGTTGTATAGTCTGTTGGTAACTCCACTCACTACTTGTAGTTGTATAGTCTGTTGGTAAATCCACTCACTACTTGTAGTTGTAGTCTGTTAGTAACTCCTCACTACTTGTAGTTGTATAGTCTGTTAGTAACTCCACTCACTACTTGTATAGTCTGTTAGTAACTCCACTCACTACTTGTAGCTGTATAGTCTGTTAGTAACTCCACTCACTACTTGTAGCTGTATAGTCTGTTAGTAACTCCACTCACTACTTGTAGTGGTATAGTCTGTTAGTAACTCCACTCACTTCTTGTAGTTGTATAGTCTGTTAGTAACTCCACTCACTACTTGTAGTTGTCAAGTCAGTTAGTAACTCCTCACTACTTGTAGTTGTATAGTCTGTTAGTAACTCTACTCACTACTTGTATAGTCTGTTAGTAACTCCACTCACTACTTGTATAGTCTGTTAGTAACTCCTCACTACTTGCAGTTGTATAGTCTGTTAGTATCTCCTCACTACTTGTAGTTGTATAGTCTGTTAGTAACTCCACTCACTACTTGTAGTTGTATAGTCTGTTAGTAACTCCACTCACTACTTGTAGTTGTAGTCTGTTAGTAACTCCACTCACTACTTGTAGTTGTATAGTCTGTTAGTAACTCCACTCACTACTTGTAGATGTATAGTCTGTTAGTAACTCCTCACTACTTGTTGTTGTAGTCTGTTAGTAACTCCACTCACTACTTGTATAGTCTGTTAGTAACTCCACTCACTACTTGTATAGTCTGTTAGTAACTCCACTCACTACTTGTAGTTGTATAGTCTGTTAGTCACTCCACTCACTACTCACTACTTGTATAGTCTGTTAGTAACTCCACTCACTACTTGTATAGTCTGTTAGTAACTCCACTCACTACTTGTAGTTGTATAGTCTGTTAGTCACTCCACTCACTACTCACTACTTGTATAGTCTGTTAGTAACTCCACTCACTACTTGTAGTTGTATAGTCTGTTAGTATCTCCACTCACTACTTGTAGTTGTATAGTCTGTTAGTATCTCCTCACTACTTGTAGCTGTATAGTCTGTTAGTATCTCCACTCACTACTTGTAGTTGTATAGTCTGTTAGTATCTCCACTCACTACTTGTAGTTGTATAGTCTGTTAGTAACTCCACTCACTACTTGTAGCTGTATAGTCTGTTAGTAACTCCACTTACTACTTGTAGTTGTATAGTCTGTTAGTATCTCCACTCACTACTTGTAGTTGTATAGTCTGTTAGTAACTCCACTCACTACTTGTAGCTGTATAGTCTGTTAGTAACTCCACTTACTACTTGTAGTTGTATAGTCTGTTAGTAACTCCACTCACTACTCACTACTTGTATAGTCTGTTAGTAACTTCACTCACTACTTGTAGTTGTATAGTCTGTTAGTATCTCCACTCACTACTTGTAGTTGTATAGTCTGTTAGTAACTCCACTCACTACTTGTAGCTGTATAGTCTGTTAGTAACTCCACTCAATACTTGTAGCTGTATAGTCTGTTAGTATCTCCTCACTACTTGTAGCTGTATAGTCTGTTAGTAACTCCTCACTACTTGTAGTTGTATAGTCTGTTAGTAACTCCACTCACTACTTGTAGTTGTATAGTCTGTTAGTAACGCCACTCACTACTTGTAGTTGTATAGTCTGTTAGTAACTCCACTCACAACTTGTAGTTGTATAGTCTGTTAGTATCTCCTCACTACTTGTAGTTGTATAGTCTGTTAGTAACTCCTCTCACTACTTGTAGTTGTATAGTCTGTTAGTAACTCCTCACTACTTGTAGCTGTATAGTCTGTTAGTATCTCCTCACTACTTGTAGTTGTATAGTCTGTTAGTAACTCCACTCACTACTTGTAGTTGTATAGTCTGTTAGTAACTCCACTCACTACTTGTATAGTCTGTTAGTATTTCCACTCACTACTTGTAGTTGTATAGTCTGTCAGTAACTCCACTCACTACTTGTATTTGTATAGTCTGTTAGTAACTCCTCACTACTTGTAGCTGTATAGTCTGTTAGTAACTCCTAACTACTTGTAGCTGTATAGTCTGTTAGTAACTCCTCACTACTTGTAGTTGTATATTCTGTTAGTAACTCCTCACTACTTGTAGCTGTATAGTCTGTTAGTAACTCCTCACTACTTGTAGTTGTATAGTCTGTTGGTAACTCCACTCACTACTTGTAGTTGTATAGTCTGTTGGTAACTCCACTCACTACTTGTAGTTGTAGTCTGTTAGTAACTCCTCACTACTTGTAGTTGTATAGTCTGTTAGTAACTCCACTCACTACTTGTATAGTCTGTTAGTAACTCCACTCACTACTTGTAGCTGTATAGTCTGTTAGTAACTCCACTCACTACTTGTAGCTGTATAGTCTGTTAGTAACTCCACTCACTACTTGTAGTGGTATAGTCTGTTAGTAACTCCACTCACTTCTTGTAGTTGTATAGTCTGTTAGTAACTCCACTCACTACTTGTAGTTGTCAAGTCAGTTAGTAACTCCTCACTACTTGTAGTTGTATAGTCTGTTAGTAACTCTACTCACTACTTGTATAGTCTGTTAGTAACTCCACTCACTACTTGTATAGTCTGTTAGTAACTCCTCACTACTTGTAGTTGTATAGTCTGTTAGTATCTCCTCACTACTTGTAGTTGTATAGTCTGTTAGTAACTCCACTAGTTGTATAGTCTGTTAGTAACTCCACTCACTACTTGTAGTTGTAGTCTGTTAGTAACTCCACTCACTACTTGTAGTTGTATAGTCTGTTAGTAACTCCACTCACTACTTGTAGTTGTATAGTCTGTTAGTAACTCCTCACTACTTGTTGTTGTAGTCTGTTAGTAACTCCACTCACTACTTGTATAGTCTGTTAGTAACTCCACTCACTACTTGTATAGTCTGTTAGTAACTCCACTCACTACTTGTATAGTCTGTTAGTAACTCCTCACTACTTGTAGTTGTATAGTCTGTTAGTATCTCCTCACTACTTGTAGTTGTATAGTCTGTTAGTAACTCCACTCACTACTTGTATAGTCTGTTAGTATCTCCACTCACTACTTGTAGTTGTATAGTCTGTTAGTATCTCCTCACTACTTGTAGTTGTATAGTCTGTTAGTAACTCCACTCGCTACTTGTAGTTGTATAGTCTGTTAGTAACTCCACTCACTACTTGTAGTTGTATAGTCTGTTAGTATCTCCACTCACTACTTGTAGCTGTATAGTCTGTTAGTAACTCCTCACTACTTGTAGTTGTATAGTCTGTTGGTAACTCCACTCACTACTTGTAGTTGTATAGTCTGTTGGTAAATCCACTCTACTTGTAGTTGTAGTCTGTTAGTAACTCCTCACTACTTGTAGTTGTATAGTCTGTTAGTAACTCCACTCACTACTTGTATAGTCTGTTAGTAACTCCACTCACTACTTGTAGCTGTATAGTCTGTTAGTAACTCCACTCACTACTTGTAGCTGTATAGTCTGTTAGTAACTCCACTCACTACTTGTAGTGGTATAGTCTGTTAGTAACTCCACTCACTTCTTGTAGTTGTAT